>NC_061861.1:20234372-20236872 GCF_019202785.1 Penaeus chinensis | reverse complement strand
CACCCACGCTACTCTGCTCCACTCTCTCACTCCCTTCACTCTCCTCTCTCCCTCTCGCCCCGCTCGCCCCTCGCCTCCCGCTCTCATTTCGCTGCACTTTCAACCACCGCCCGCTCCCTTTACGGGCGCTACCTCTCCCCCCACAACAAATGTTGCCCTCGATACTGACTATCTTACCAAGAAGTCCCTGTGTTTACTACGAAGAAATACCTAGCAAGAATTCAGACGTTAAAACCAAACCCAGATAATTCCTCCCAACACCTCGCTATATACGCCAATCGCCGATAGCGAGAGAACTAAGCGATCTAGAAAATACTCTCCTCCACACTATAACCACTCACAGCCCCACATTCATACTCAAACGACGACCTCATTCCCAATGTACCTTTCCACTCCCCCACTCTTCCCCACACACATCACACGATCCAACTCTCTTCCTCTCACACTCTCCTTTCCGTCCCTCTTCTCTCTCTCACTCTTTTCAAATCTCGTCTCGTCTCTATCTTACTCTCTGATTCTCTCTCACTATCTTCAAATCTCTCTCTCCCCTCCACTCTCTTCTCTCATCTCTTCTTCTTCTTCCTCTCTCTCCGTCGTCTCTCTTTCTTTTCTTCTCTCTGTTATCACCTTCCTTTCTACTTCTTTCTTTCTTCTGTTTTCTCGTTCTCTTCTTCTGTGTCTTTCTGGTTTTCTGCCCTCTCCCCCTCTCTCTCTCTCTTCTCCTCACTCAGTCTCTCCTCCTCTCTCATCTCATCTCCTCTCTTCTCTACACATCTCTCTCCCATTCCTCCACCTCTCTCTCCTCCGTCTCTCCCAACCCTCCCCCCACCCTCCGATCTCTCCTCACTCCTTGACTCCTTAGCACCATCCCCTCCCTCTTCTCTCTCCCCCTCTCTCGCTCCACCTTCGTCTCCCCCTCTCTCACTCTCTTCTCCTCTCCCTCCTCCCCCCCTCCCACCTCTCTCCTTCGTTCCTCCTCCTCCATCTCCTCTTTCTCTCTCTCTCTCCCTTCTCCCTCCTCCCTCCTCTCTCTCCCAACCCCCCTCCTCACACTCCCAATCTCATCTCTCCTCTCCCACTCTCATCTCCTTTCATCACTCTCCGTACCTCCTCCCCTCTCTCCTCTCAACCCCTCCCCCCCCTCTAACTTTACGTCTCACCCTCTCCTCTCTCTCTCCTCCTCTCCTCTCTCCTTCCTCCTCTTCGTCCCTCCTCAAGACTCCTCTCCACTCGCCTCCATACCACTCTACATCAATCATCCCTCATTCCCCTCTATCCTTTCCTCTTTCTCTCTCCTATCTCTTCTCTCTCGACCTCACTCATTCACCTCTCTCTCTCACTCCACTCCTCTCCGATCTCTTCTCCACGCTCTCTCAACGTCCTCCTCCACTCACCTCTCACACCCGACTTACCACTCTCCATCTCACTCTCGCCACACACACTCTCAACCCCACTCTCCGACGACTCCATCCCTCACTCCTCTCACTTCACTCTAGACTCTCAACCAACTCACTATCACCTTCTCTCTCTCATCGTCTCTCTCAACTACCTCCTCTCTTCCGCCTACTCCTCAACTCCTCTCTCCATCCAACCTACTCTCCGTCCTCGCTCCGCTCTCCTCCTCTCGTCTTCCCTCATCTCGTCACACTCGCTCTACACCACACCTCTCAACTCTCTTCCTCCACGCTCTCTCACTCCTCTCTCCTCTCTCTCTCACATCTCTCTCTCACTCATCACACCTCACCCTGACACCACCAAACTCACTCCCGCGACCACCGTCGTCCATCTCGAGCTCACCTCACTCACTCTCACTCACACTCCACTCCCTCTCTCCGCTCACTCCTCTACTCTCTCTACTCAATATTTCCCCTCTCACAACTAACATTCATCATGCTCACACTCTCTCACGCATCACTCACACACACCACACACTCACCACTACACACTTCACACTCCACGACCAACACAACGCACCAACTCACTCACCCACCGTACCACACTCACAATCCACCCCGTCCGTCACACACTCTCACATCTCTCACACGTACTTACTCGTCACACACACACCCTCTCACCACACACTCTCCACACCCACTACCACACTCCACACACTCAAACTACAAAGTTTCCCCACCCAAAAAATAAAATTAAAAAAATGAAAAAAAAAACAAAAAAAACCAAAAAACAAAAACCAAACACAAAAAAAACACAACACGCCTCACACACCCACACGACAACACTACACATCCCTCCCACACCACACACCACACACACCCACCTCGCACAACACCACCCACCACCACACACACCACCACCACCCACACCACACACTACCACACTCACACACAAACACACACGACACACGACACCACCCCCTCCCACACACTCACCACACCACAACACACAACACGAATATCACATAACACCACACCTCCTCCCTTCACACCTCTATCCACACAACACTCCACTCCTCACCACCCCACTCCGGGTCTCCCTCCAC
>NC_061861.1:20214372-20216872 GCF_019202785.1 Penaeus chinensis | reverse complement strand
GTGGCAGTGACCTATATCAGCAGGGACTGAAGAAGTACAAAAGCAAAGATTGTTTTGTGATGACCTGTGCCACATTGATGATCTCATGTCATGTGCGCTGTGTATTTCGACTCACAATGCCTTCTTCGTTGCCTTCTGCAGGGTGAGGCTAATCATCGGCTAGTTGCTAAGAAGTACCACCAGAAGAAGGTGAGAGTCGAGGCGAAAAGGCTTAAAAGATGAAAGCAAAACATTGTTTTTTTTGGGTAAAAATTTATCTCTCCCTCCCCTCTCCTTCCTTCTACCCCCTCTTTCTCTTCCCTCCCTCACTCTCTCTCTCTCTCTCTTATTCCCCAGCACTTCTCTCTATTTCTCTCACTTTTACTCCCTCCACCCCCTTCTGTTACTTTGTTTCTCTTCCTCTCTCACTTTCATCTTTCCTTCCCCCGTTCTCTACCTTGATTTAAGTATGTTTCTCTGGCCAATGACCGATGTTTAATTTCAATCTTGGGCTGCCACCACACTGCTTCGGAGTGAATTCCTTTTAGTGGTTATATCTTCCTGCAAAAGGATACTTTCTTGTCCTCAGAAATCACCTTAAACTGCGTGGTCGTTTAGCAATAGGTTCCTCGTCCTTTTTTGCATTTCAGTGCGGGATATGAAGACATTTAGCAGTGTCAAATTGTCAAGAGAATTCGAATCAATAATGACTTTTTAATTCATTCTATTAGGACTAGAAGTGAAAACATTATTTAGATTTTCACGGTCATATTTCCATAACGCTTTCGTCTTCATGCCCACGTTACCATTTTATAGTTTTCATTATATATATATATATATATATATATATATATATATATATACATATACATATATACATTTATACATATATATATCTATATATCTATATATATCTATATGTCTATATGTCTATATATATATATATATATATATATATATATATATATGTATATTTCTTTTTTTTTCTGTCAGGAATCCATTTTCCATAGATGCAGATGAACACAAACGCTTTATTTCTTTAGTTAATGAAATGGAAAAAAGGAAAAACAATGCTTTTATGCCTCATCAGTAGGATCATCTACACAAGTAAATCAAACTTTGTTCTCCATGAATTACCCAATGCCTCAAGCTTCTCAGCTTCGTCTGCCTGACTTCCTCTTTGTACGCTTTGGCTGTGGGTGAAGGTGCAGCGAAGTCTTGGAAAGGCCTCCTTCATAGGCTTTGTGCTTCACCAACCTATTCATCCAACCATGCATAATTACACATAATCATAATGATAAGAATGCTGATGAAAGTAAAAATAATGTTGATGGTTATAACAGAAGTAGCAACAATAGTAGTAGTAGTAACGGCAGTCATGACACCAGATGATGGCAATGTAGATGATAACGATGATAATAACTGTAATAACTATACTGATGATGCTAATGTTAATGATGATAATAATAGTGATTATGATAAAAACAGTAGTAATGAATATTGAAATAGCAATAATGATAATAATGATGATAGTAATAAATGAATGATAAGAATAATGATCATAACTTTACAACGATTATTTCAAAAGTGACGATCGAATAGCGCTAATGATGATGCTTGGAGTAAAAATGATAAAAGCTATAACCAACGGAAACAACAAACATAAAATCGTAAGAATTAGTGGTAATGGAAATAGCTGAAGAGTAGCAGCAGTGGAGGAAATAATAGTCATAATAATAATGATAAGTATAAGAGCGATACTACACTACTACTACTACTACTACTACTACAACTGCTAGTAATAGTAGTGGTAGCAAAAATAATGTTAAAGCCATAGATTATAATAGTTATAATGATAATGGTAGCTCTAATGAAAATAATAATGGTAACAGTGATAATGATAATGAAAATAGCAATAAAGATAATAATAGTAATAATAAGGATAATCATACTACTACTAACAATAAGGAAAAGGATAATAAACATAATAATAAAGATAAAAAGCATAATACTACTACTACTAATAATAATGATAATGATAATAGTATTAACAATAGTGATAATTATAATGATAATAGCAATTGTAATAACTGTAAATGATGATAATAAATGTAATAATTATTAATGATAATAACAAATGTAATAATTATTAATGATAATAATATCAATAATGAGAGTGATAACAACAATGATAATAATAATTGTAATAGATATAATGATAATGATGATGGTAATAATGATAATAATAATAATGATAATGATGATGGTAATAATGATAATAATAATAATGATAATAATTTCAATAATTATGTCAGCAACATAACAACAATAGCAACAACAGTAATAGTAATGATGATAATGATTATATTATTAATAATAACAATAGGAATAATATTAGTAATAATAATGACAATGATAATAATGGTAATGATAATAGTAGTGATAATGATAATGATGATAATATTAGTACTATTACTACTACTACTACTGTTACCAATGATAATAATGATAATAATAATAA
>NC_061861.1:20199372-20201872 GCF_019202785.1 Penaeus chinensis | reverse complement strand
GTGTGTGTGTGTGTGTGTGTATGTGTGTGTGTGTGTGTGATATTTCCAAATGTATGTATATTTTTATGAGCGTATACAAAGTATTTGTTCAAACATTCAGTATAAACAAAAATCCTTATTCATTATATACTCAGCTGTATGTATTTTCTTATATAAGTTCATGGATGTAGTTTTTCACCTATATTTCAGACATACTTGTGTTCCTTTTTCTAATAGCACTGTATATACCCTCACTTAAGGATATTGATTACCTTACCTAATTTATAGATATAACTCTCCCTTCTATGTAACTTTTATTGCACAGAAGATCAGCATCGCCGGTGGGCTAACGTTGTTTGTGGATATCTCTACGGACGACTACCCAGCTTTCAGTATGTGTCCACCATATTATGAAATCCAAGTTTCTCTTTCTTAAACGTACTTTCCTTATCCTCGACTATCTATTATCTTTATTTTTTTTTATTTGTAGACTGAATCATGTTTTTGCTGCTTGTGGATATACACACAAACATGTATACTCATTTGTATATAGATATAACCATGTATATCTATAATTGTCTGTCTATCACCCATTATTAAGTGAGTGATAGATCTACAGGGGACAGACACAAAGTGCCTGAAGAATCACAGACCAATTATAAGCACAAATTTCATCTAGAAAATGTGTGTGTTTGTATGTATGTGTGCGCGCGCGTGTGTGTGTGTGTGTTTGTGTGTGTGTATGTGTGTGTGTGCTCGTGTATGTGTTTAATCGTTTATTTGCTTATATTTCTGAAAGATAGTATGTCAGTATAAAAACTGAAATAAATACGTAACCATGCTAGCATGGGTGCATATGTGTGTTTGATCTGCTATGTATGCATGGCTACCCATACATATTTATGTAACTGTACGTGCCTGCATGTGTTCGCGCTTATTTTACTGGGTTAATGCATTCGTCCAAATTTGTAATAAGGTACATATAATAGATACTTTCCCCCCAAGTTTCCTCCGAACACACACACCCGGCAGGCGTCGGCAGGAGGGTCGGGCTCCATTCATAGAAGCGCTCCCTGGCCGTCGCCATGGCAACCGCTTATGACGTCACGAAGCATTTCATCCTCAGACGATGGAAATATTTAGAAAGTGTGGCTAAGGGCAGAGTGTTGCTTGCTTAAATTTACTTTTATGATTATTTTCCCTTCGCGAGAAATCAAGTGCTTTCCGTAAACATTTTTTGTAGGCAAGAGGCACCTCAAGGTCACTTGAGTGTACACATAAATAAACACTCAGTAATTTATCCTACCATTCATGTAAAAAACGAATCTCTCTGGCACGAGAAAATCAACTAAGGTAATTTGATTTTGCTCTCTCTTTCTCTCTCTTTCTCCTTTTCTTATCTTTCTCTACCTTTCCGCTGTTTTCTTTTTTATGTAACATACCATTTTGAAATGTGTAATGGACACGAAAATTCCTGCGAATTCCCTCATCCTCTGAGCCTTTTTGGGCAAAGGTTAACATAATACAGAAGAAGGTGTTTGTGTAACCGCGAGGAGCGCCGAGGTTCCCGGACGATGTTCCATTCACAGATTTCCGTCGAGGTTCCAAGTCGCTTTTGCTCCTGCGAATTCAGGAGAAATGAAAGCGTTTTTGTCTAACTTACATATTTTGAAACGCGTTCTTCTCGCTGGAGGACAAGTCCCACTCTACCCTGTAATATTCGAGGGCGACAGACGTATAAAAGGAGACATTTGTGCCTTGGAGGAGCAAAAGGCATCAGCGAGTCCGCGTTGTCACTCTGCGTTGGCGGGTCTTTCAGCTCCTGCCTCAGCCCCAGCCAATCACAGGCGCGCTTTCATGCCGTTTAGACCCTTGTAGTAGACCACGGGGAAACACACCGATATGGCAACGTTGCCGCTTCTGATGCTATTTTCGTCTACACTCTACCACATTGAATTAAGGCAGCTCGATTCGCCTTTTCCAACTTGTTTTAGCCCTCGCTATTCCCCAGCTGGAAAAACGTCTCTCTGGAAATTAAGTCACTGAGAAAGTGATCTTGAAGTTCGAGCCCTTACACTCTACTGCCGTAAGGACAATTATCCATCATTTTACTTAAAAAATGATTTTTTTTTTTTTTACATTAAAATCATTATACAATTAACAAGAACATGCGTTAGATTCGAATTCTAAATATACGAGAAAATAGTGTTAAACATTTCTGCACCGCCGCTGATGTGCACTTAGATCTATGGACCGGACGCGAAATCAAGATTAATTTCTGCAAACTCATTCTACTTTAGACTGTGCCTGCATGACTAAATGTGTGCATGTACGGACAAATACCCTATTTAAATATATATATATATATATATATATATATATATATATATATATATATATAACAAAACGTATCTATCAATTTTAGGTTAACTTTACATTTTGTTATAGCCATAAGGAACTGGTTTGTTTAACGACGAGCTGTTCCCTCTCTTACATTCACACATATGCACATGCACACACA
>NC_061861.1:20181872-20184372 GCF_019202785.1 Penaeus chinensis | reverse complement strand
AAGGTGACTGCAGGCGGGAGCGGGCGTGTGTGAGTAAGAGTGTGAGCGAGCGGGATCCAGAATGGGTATGAAGCAGGCTGACTGTGTAGGTGTGAAGGTGAGTGAGGAAAATGTTAGCGCTGTGTATGTGTCTGACAAGTAGTGAGCAGACAGACAGATACATAGATTGATAGATAAGACAGACAGAGAAATAGATAGAAGGCCAGAAAGAAATACTGATAGAGTGAAAATAAAGAGCGAAGAAGATACATGGATAAACAGACAGACAGAGAAATTAATAGATAGATCAAGGAATATATAGATAGACAGGCAGAAAGAAAGATTGTTAGATCGAGAAAAACAGAGGGCGAGAAGGGTACGTACGTTTAAATGAAATCAAATTAATAAATGAGTGAACAAGAATCACGTGACATTCACATCTGTGCGTAAGGTTCGATGGATCCGCGAAGGAAAACTATCTTCTAGTTATTGCTGCAAGAAATATCATTCGGTGAAGAAAAATCTAGGCAAGGCTGAGCTTTAAATGAGGAAAAAGGTCACTTATTAAGCGAGGAGAACCTCAACCATTAAAGGAGAGAAAAGCCTACCATTAAATCAGGAAAAAGAATATTTACCACTAAACGAGAAAAACCTTTAGGTAAGGAAAAATGTTGACCATCGAGTGAGGAAAGTCAGTCCATCAAAGAGGAAAGGTTTAACTTAACCATTAAATGAAAAAAGCCAACCGCCGAATAAGAAAAAATAGGGAAGTAAAAATTCCGTCATTAAATGGGGAAGACGTCAACTGGAGAAAAAAAGGTCTCCAAATTCCCTTTTTTTTTTTCTTTTTTTTTTTGTCTTGTTTTGTTTTCTTGTTTTCCTCTAACAACCTTTTACATAAGGAACATCCAAGGATTTTCAGCTTCCAACGAATATTGCTGTAAAGTATAATTATACAACCTTTATTGAATCAGAAGAAAAAATGTATACATAGACATATATACATATTTTATTTATTTATTTTCTATAAACTAGCAAAAGCCTTATACAACGTATGAACGAAAATGAGAGGGAGACAAATAAAATAAATCAGAGCAAATTACCCAACAATTTTTCAGGCACGTTGCTTGCTTGACCTTTCGCTTAGGTCAAAGTTCAGAGGTCCTTGTGCATGCTTCCACGACATTTCTCTAGAGATCCTGAGGGAGAGGGAGCGAGGCTGAGGCTGAGGATGCTGATGATGCTCCTCTCCTGGTCTCTCTCTTTGGCCTAATTTTTCTCTGCTATTTCGGGATTAATAGAGGATTTCTTCGTGTTTTGCTGCGTTTCTGATAGACAGGGAGAAAGAGAAAGAGAGAGCGAGAGAGAGAGAGAGAGAGAGAGAGAGAGAGAGAGAGAGAGAGAGAGAGAGAGGGGGAGGGGAGGGGGGGGAGACAGAGAGAGAGAAAGAGGGAGCGAGAGAGAGAGAGAGAGAAAGAGAAATATATATAAATATAGAGAGAGAGGAAGGGAGAGAGAGAGAGAGAGAGAGAGAGAGAGAGAGAGAGAGAGAGAGAGAGAGAGAGAGAGAGAGAGAGAGAGAGAGAGGGAGGGGGGGGGGGGGAGAGACAGAGAGAGAGAAAGAGGGAGCGAGAGAGAGAGAGAGAGAGAGAGAGAGAGAGAAAGAGAAATATATATATATATAGAGAGAGAGGAAGGGAGAGAGAGAGAGAGAGAGAGAGAGAGAGAGAGAGAGAGTGAGAGAGAGAGAGAGAGAGAGAGAGAGAGAGAGAGAAAGAAAGAAAGAGAAAGACAGACACAGACAGAGACACAGGAAGAGAGAGAGACAGAGAGAGGAGTGAGATAAATGCAAGCAGAGACAGATTAAGAGAAAGAGAAGCAAGTGAAGAAAGAGAATGGTAGAAAGAGTGGGCGAATCGAAGAGAGAAAGTGAGAGAGATAAGAGAATACAAGGCGAAGGACAGAGATAGAGTAAGATAGAGAAAGAGAGAAAGTGAGAGAGATAAGAGAATACAAGGCGAAGGACAGAGATAGAGTAAGATAGAGAAACAGATGACACTCTCTATATAAAAAGAGAAGAATATAAAGACAGTGAATGTTGGAAAACAAAATGAATAAAACGATGATGATAAAAACGATGGTAAAAACGGATCCTGATATAGGAAGAAAGGCAGGGAATGAGGTCTTATAAAGAAAGGACATGGGAGGGGAACAGGAGTGAAAAGACAATGAATAAATCTTGGGGGTAAGAGGTAAACAACGAGAAAGAGAGGGAGAACGAAAATTCACGGCAAGGAGGGCGATACAGGTCTACACAAAAGAGGAAAAATAGAGAGAGAAAGGAAGATGAAGAGAGGCAATAAAAAATAAAAAAAGAGAAAGAAAGACAGACAGACAGACAGACAGAGGCAAAAGTAGAGCGAGATCAACAAATATAAAAAAAGACAGAGAAAGTGATGGAAATAGATGGAGAAAGAAACAATTGGACAGATATGGAGAAGAGAGAGAGAGAGAGAGTGGA
>NC_061861.1:20150837-20163337 GCF_019202785.1 Penaeus chinensis | reverse complement strand
AGCCACGAGTACGACATCCCACAGGACAGTCTCCAGTGAATAGATTTTCAACATTTGCGCAACGCTGAGCGCCTGGAGACTCTCTTGGCTCGTGCTCGGGATCCCCGCCACGTCGGGGACAAATCAGCGACACCCATCGTTTTCAGGAGAGACCGAGGCCTTATTAGGACCCTCTACCCTAAGGGCAAACAGGCCACGGGCTCCCCGAAAGACACGTCGGCCAGCTCAGCAGAGGCTTCCGATGGCGCGGCAGGAGATGCACCTTCGGTGTTTTATATATCTATCTGTGTATCTGTATATCTAGACACACACACACACACACACACACACACACACACACACACACACACACACATATATATATATATATATATATATATATACACATATATATATACACATAAACCGTATTCGCGTAGAAAAAATATGAATGAGAATGAATATCATCACAATACAAGAGATGTATTTGACCGGTTTCAATTATATCTTATACACACACACACACACACACACACACACACACACACATATATATATATATATATATATATATATATATATATATATATATGGTAGAGAAACCCACAATGTAAAACTAGATTTATTAATATATATATATAAAAAAAACATATACACGCACACACACACACAAACATTTATATACATACATATATATATATATATATATATATATATATATATATATATATATATGAAAGGGTAAGGAGTGAAAGAGAAGTGACAATGTCGGAAATAAGGTCAAACGGCAGTTGGGAACCATTATCCTATGTGAAGCTTAGCGACTGCTAGGAGTGAATGAGTATGCGAGTCGAAGTGTGAATGAAGCCCCATGAAGCAGTGACGTATGTAAGGAAGTGTACATTCGAATGAAATGAAATGTTGAATGGGTGAATGAATAGAGAAAGTCTTGTGCATATTTTTTCTTTATAAAATAGTTTTCCCCCTGAAAATATTGTAATGATGATGAAATAAGTGACCTAATAAAATACGGACATTTATGATGTGACCATAGAAAAATAAAAATGAAATAGAAATAGAAAATAAAAGGAAAATGTGACCAAACTAATAAAGGAAATTATGTGAAGAAAAGAAAAGAAAAGAAAACAAAACAAAAATAGACGAAACAAGATATGGAAATAAATTAGTATCGAATGACACGGGGAATGTGACGTCCCATTCACATTCAGACAGCTCCCCCGACGAGACATACCCACCCGAGGGGGTCACAGCCACTAGCGTATCTGAAACATCCTCGGTAAGGAAAGCAAGAGTTGTTATAAAACTTGAAAAACATCTATTGACAAAAGAACACAAAATAAAGTAAAGAACAAAGATAAATATAGGTTTATAACAATTAACAGGGTTTCTGGTGTGGAGTGGAAAAGTGTCGTGCCACGTCACAAGTACGCCCGTACGAAACCGCACGCGAGAGGCGTGACGCGAGAGGCGTGACGCGAGAGGCGTGAGGCGAGAGGCGTGAGGCGTGAGGCGAGAGGCGAGAGGCGAGAGGCGAGAGGCGAGTGAAGAGAGGCGTGAGGCGAGAGGCGTGAGGCGAGAGGCGAGTGAAGAGAGGCGTGAGGCGAGTGAAGAGAGGCGTGAGGCGAGTGAAGAGAGGCGTGAGGCGAGAGCCGAGTGAAGAGAGGCGTGAGGCGAGTGTGAGGTCTCCGACCCTTCTCCCCCACCATCCTGGACCGTAACTCCTCTCCCCCCCCCCCTTATCCTCCTCACCCTTGTTTCCCTTAATCTCCCTTAGTCTCCCCTACCTCCCTTTTGCTTTAGTCTCCCCCTTTACCCTCTTCTCCAACCTTTTCCTCCCCCTTCTCTCTCTCTCTATCTCTCTCTTCTCTCTCTCTCTCTCTCTCTCTCTCTCTCTCTCTCTCCCCCCCCCCCTTTTTTCTCCACGTATCCTGACACCCATACCCTATTTACTCTACTTGCTATCCTTCGTTTCTCCTAAATACTTTCATTCTCTTGCTCTCACTTCTTCTTCGTTCATTTCTTCGTTCCCTTTCCTTTCATTTTCCTCTTTCCCCTTCCTAATCTTGCGTCCCCCCTTACTTTCCATCATACTGATCTTTTCTCATTCCCCGTTCCTTCGTTATGCTATCTTATCCTTTACTCTCGTTTTCTCAAATTCCTCTCTCACTCCTTTCGTTCATTTCTCTTCTCTTCTACTTTGATCTACGTTCTTCTGTATCTTTCTATCCCCCATACTAGTCTCCTCGCTTTCTACTCTTTCTATTCCCCCATTGACCTTACTAATTTCTTTCATTTCCTCATTTCTTTCATTTCCATCTCTCTGTCCTTTAATTTCTCTCATTTTAGTCCTTTTCCTTAAGCTTTCGTCCTCACACCTACCCTCTACCCCCTACCCTAGTACCCTACCTATCCCCTTGACACCCTTGATATCTGAACCCCGAACCCCGAACCCCGAATCCCGAATCCCGAATCCCGAACCCCGAATCCCGAACCCTGAATCCTGAATCCTGAATCCCGAATCCCGAATCCCGAATCCTGAATCCCGAACTTGGGTAATCCAGCGGGTGGCGCTCAAGCACGCTGGAGATGATTCCTTCACACACAACACGGATACACTGATACTGCTAGACTTTGTATTTAATGAAGTGTATAAATAAAACTTATATCTGTAATTTCCCGAGTTTTCCTTTTTGAGCTTCAATGCTTCGATTTAGTGAGGTGACTTATTTTACGTGTTTTTACCGTGTTATTTTATATTATTCGGTCTTTTAAGGGTAGATGGGGATCTTAATATCTTGCTCATTCTCTTATAAACTAATTTCAATTCTTAATGATTTCGACGCTTTTATCATTTGTTTTAGTACCAAACCCCTCCCCTTTTTCCCTACTATTTTCATTTTACGTTATTTTGTTTTTATCATTTTAAAACTTGCTTAAATCCCTGGTTTTATAATTAATAATTTTTATTAGTCTTGGGTAACTGTTTTATGACTTTAGATTCTTTTTTTTATATATGTAAAACTTGCCACGTCACCCCCTTAATTGTTCTTTTTACTTATTAATGGGGGCTCACAGGGGATACTCGGGATAGGGAATATTTTACGAATGACTTTTACCGTGTTATGACTTTTATTTTGATAATCAAGAGTATAGTTTTATTTTTCTTACTTGCTGTGTTTTTAACATCACGTTAATCTTTCAATGTTCCTTTTTTTTAGTAGGTTTTTCACCTGATTGTTTTTTTTTGTTTTATTAGTGTCTATTGTTAATATTTCAGTGTTTAAAATGTATTCTTAATTATTTACTTTTTATCCTGTTCAAATAACAAGCCACGTCACTGTGGCAACAAACCTGTATAAATACACCTGCGAAATAAATCTAAAGGAAGTTGTCTCTGGACTCGGTGTTTGAGTGTACCCCTGGATTACCCTTTACTGCGGCGTCGCTGGAGCAGCAAGAACAAGGTTGTGTTTGAGCCATTTTTACATGCCAGTTAGGACAGTGCTGGATGTGGGCATTTAAGCTAACACAGGTTTTACTAAGTTTTATTGGCCAGCACCAGCCAGAGATACCCCATTCATTTTTTTAAGTTCAAGTAATTTTATGTATCCGTTCCTTCAGAAAGGTTTTTTATCGTATTTATACTTTTATTAACTGTGTTGCTTTGTATTACTCTTTTATTGATGTCAAGAACAACATAGCCAGACCCATTTTCTAAGGGATGTGTACCTGGGGCATGGGACATAGTCTCCACACAGGGGAAGTGAACGGGCCCCCTCTCTCCTTTCGGCCCTAAGCCGCCATCCTCCGCTTGGGGGATGATATTTCGGGCTTCCCCTCGATAGAAAGCCTTACAGGGCGCCCATAAAAATCTGGTGGCAGCGTGTGGGATTTGGCTGTGAATGAGCTCTCTTGCTCGTGTTCTTGATATCTCCAGCAACTATTTTTTTCAGTTAGGCTAGTTAAAAGTTGTAGTATTGGAGAGCCACATTTATGTACAGTACAGTACAGGAAAGGTTGAGCAGGGCATGTGCCTGATGCTTAGTTAAACTTTGCACCTGTGGCTCTGATAGGAATAGGGACCCTTTTTTCTACTCCTCCACAACCTGTTGTAAAAGATCTCTTGCCCTATGAAAGTAACATGTATCAAAGTTTGAAAATGATGTACCGCAAGATCACTGATTGTTGAAGTTGACTGCTTGTAATCGTGATATTACTGTATCTGTGCCTGGATTATCTGTTTCATCCTTTTACTCCCTCCTAGTCTTCCGCCTTTCTTTGCCTTTGCCTTTACTTCCCTCTTTGCCTTTGCCTTTGCCTTTACTTCCCTCTTTGCCTTTGCCTTTACTTCCCTCTTTGCCTTTGCCTTTACTTCCCTCTTTGCCTTTGCTCTCTGTGCTTCCCTCTTTGCCCTTGCCTTTGCCCTCGCCCTCGCCCTTTCTCTCTGTGCTTCCCTCTTTGCCTTTGCCCTCGCCCTCGCCCTCGCCCTTTCTCTCTGTGCTTCCCTTTTTGCCTTTGCCCTCGCCCTCGCCCTCGCCCTTTCTCTCTGTGCTTCCCTCTTTGCCTTTGCCCTCGCCCTCGCCCTCGCCCTTTCTCTGTGCTTCCCTCTTTGCCTTTGCCCTCGCCCTCGCCCTCGCCCTTTCTCTGTGCTTCCCTCTTTGCCTTTGCCCTCGCCCTCGCCCTCTCTCCCTGTGCTTCCCTCTTTGCCTTTGCCCTCGCCCTCGCCCTCTCTCCCTGTGCTTCCCTCTTTGCCTTTGCCCTCGCCCTCGCCCTCTCTCCCTGTGCTTCCCTCTTTGCCTTTGCCTTTGCCCTCTCTCTCTGTGCTTCCCTCTTTGCCTTTGCCTTTGCCCTCGCCCTCGCTCTCTGTGCTTTCCTCTTTGCCTTTACCTTTGCCCTCGCCCTCGCCCTCTCTCTCTCTGTGCTTCCCTCTTTGTCTTTGCCTTTGCCCTCGCCCTCGCTCTGTGCTTCCCTCTTTGCCTTTGCTTATTTTCACTTGGTTCTTGATTGTGGAGATTATACGTCAGGTTGTAAATTCTGCATTGTGTATGCTATGTTGTGCGAGTATAAACTTTTTGCTGTACTGGTATTGTGAAGTTTGTCAGGTGTTTTTGTTGTAAACTAAACCTCTCAATTAGGTGGTCCATATCGGGTTTATATAAGTCAAATAATTAACTGTTAAGCTGCTTCAGTGATTACATTGAACCTATTGTCCGTGGCTTAGATTTTGGATAGTGTTGTGAAGTACTGCATCTCATTTTGTGCTGCATTAGTGATTTTGGTGAAGTGAGCTGGTTATTTTTTAAGCATACTCTGGAAAGTGAACTTGCGAGTGCCTCGTTAAGTAGGGATTAACGGGGGTGGCTTTAACATGCCTACGAGAGGAAAACAGCAGAGAAGCGACTTAACTAGCCGACCCACTACAAGGAGTCAATCCACTGACAGCCTTCCCCTGATAGTACAGGGATCGGATAGTTTAGTTCGCGAGTCGGTTGCTGCAGTGGAGGGTGAGATGGCCATGATAGAAGAGTTTTATCAACGAATGGCAGCTCTGATGGCCCAAAATGAGAGCAACCTACTAGCTAGGATAGACGAACTAGCAAGGAAAACGGATGAGCAGGCTCGGACGAATAGTCACAGGCTTGACAGGCTGGAAGAGAGGCTGCATTTGGGTCAGGGATCGGAGGATGCTGCAGCACAAACCAGCGTGCATGAGGCTCCTCGGGATGTTCCCCAAAGGACTTCGAGTCCTATTGAAAGGACGGCACCACAGGTTGCTACCACGGCACCTGAAGTGGCAGAGAGGCCTCCAATGACCCCGTTAACAGAAGGACTCACAAGAGAGGTTCTCTTGGAGTGGGAGAGGAGACTTGGCCAGAAAGAGAAGGAACTAGAGAGGGAAAAGAGAGCATTCCAACTGAACCCTAGGGGTGTAGCTTCTAGTCAAAGTTACCCTGATCTGGGCCATGATTCACGTGAACACCCCACACGATATCTCCCAAATGCTTTCCCAGAGCCAGCTAGGGTACCCAACTCTATATCTGCTCCCACTCTTTCTGAGCGACCCACTCCTTATACAAGGGCTCCTGCTACAGAAACTCCCCAAGGGCCAATCCCTGACTTCCTGCCAAGAGGCCCTACGTCTCTCGAGACTAACCACCCAATCTCATATGTGATTAGTAGCAGAGATAATGTACCTCACTTCAAAGGGGAGGTTTCAGCCTGTGACCCTCTAAAAAGGAACCAGGAAATAGAATCCTGGATAAGATCGATCGAAAATCTTGTCCGCCCTCCCACAGGTGAAGCATTCATTCGGGCAGCTAGGGCTAACTGTCGCGGTAGAGCCGAGACCATCATAAACTCGGCATGCTTTGACGTAATAAGAGACTGGGACACTTTTAAACGGGAGCTGAGGCGAAAATTCAGGGGGACATACTCAGCTGCCGATTTCTATAAAGTTTTATATGACCACGCCATGAGTGATGCACAGGCCCCAATGGACTTTTACTTACAAATAGAGGCCTCTGTACACCAAGGCTTTCGAGACCATAGGGAGGCTATTGGCGACCCGAATGAATTATTACGAAGGGTCTTCTTGTCTGGAGTGCCGGACTGGCTGCGAGATTTTCTCGCCTTGAAGGATGACTGCACATCTCAGCAGTTAGCAGAAACGGCACAGAGGGTTTGGAATTCGAGGAATGGCATAAGACACGGCCACTCCGCTACCCAACACCAGTCGCCAAACTCTCTCCCAGATGGCTATCGTGCTAGACGACCCTTTACAGATCGCCCATACAGAACCAGGGAATCGTATAGCCTGCACCCTGTGGCTGTAAATCCCCAGTCAGTGCCCTTGCCAGTATCTCCACCGAGACGACCTCGCTCGAATGTGTGGTGTGACTTCCACCAAAGTGCCACGCACAGTAGTCGTGAGTGCAGGGCTTTAGCCCTTCCTAGATCACCCCCAAGATCAGGGCCCTATACTTGCTATAGATGTGGACAGAATGGCCACATGGCCCGAGAATGCCCCTTTCCTCGGCGCCAGGGAGACAGAGCTCCGAGTCCCACTGGCAGATTCGAAAGGAGCCAGCCTGTCATGCGCTACCCAGACAGTGGAAACTCCGAGTATTCTGGAGTTGAGAGTGCACAAGATGGACGAGCGACCTCTCGTGGCACTCAATGTTAGTGGCAAGACTGTCCTATGTTTTATTGACACTGGGTCCCAAATTACAATTATTAAACCCAGTACCCTGAAAGAGATTGATCCTGATAGCATTTTACCACAGCAGTCCTCCTTGAAGACCCTACAAGGAATTTCTGGGGAGCCTTTTAAATCTACAGCAGAAGTCTCCTTAGACTTTAGACTTGGAGAAGGCCTGGTCCATTGTCATGGGACCACAATAGCCAATTTAGACTTCCCAGGAGACCTTCTACTTGGAATAGACTTTTTAAGGAAGGTCAATTTTACACTGCAGTCGGTTGCCTCTTCTTCAACAGGCACATTGATTTTGGAGGGCCATCGCTTCTCTGTTATATATACCAGCACAAGATCTTTCCAGTTAGCTTGCCTTAAGAGTGTGACAGATGCATCAACCCAAACAGTGCTCTCAGAAACTGAGAATGAGGCAACGGTGCATCTTACAAGGAAGACAGTCATTCCCTCGCACTCCGGTATGTTCCTTGAGGGAAGCGTATCGCGTTTAGGCCCTAAAGAAGGGGATGTCCTATTAACCCCAACAGTCTCCAATTCCTTAACGGTGCCCTATTCAGTGGTGACCCTTGCAAAAAGGCGCTGCAGTATCTGGGCCATAAACCCTTCATCACGGCCTGTGAAGATAAGCTGTGGAACGAGACTTGGTACGGTGGCCCAGGTCAGCACAATCTACAGTGGCAACATGGAGTCTGTAGAATCCGAAAGGGAGACGGTTAGTGCCCGCAGCGGCGACGAAGAATCTGAAAAGAAGACGGTTAGTGCCCGCAGCGGCGACGAAGAATCTGAAAAGAAGACGGTTGGTGCCCGCAGCGGCGACGAAGAATCTGAAAAGAAGACGGTTAGTGCCCGCAGCGGCGACAAAGAATCTGAAAAGAAGACAGTTAGTGCCCGCAGCGGCGACGAAGAATCTGATAAGAAGGTTAGTGCCTGCAGCGGCGAGGCACAGGTCCCTTTAAAATTCGAAGGAGCATTTAGCACTGCCCACAGCAATGACATTAGGTACCTGAAACGTGAAAAGGGTATTAGTAGCTCCTCTAAGCAGTATTCACACCTGAAAGACGATTTTTCCGATCACGTGGGAGCCTTGAGTCATAATGAGCAGTCATGTAAAGGGATTAGTGCCAGGGTTGATAGACATCCTGTCGAAGATTCCTCAACAGATTTCGAATATGACTTTGAGATGAAGTGGGACTATTCGGATTTCTCGACGTTAGAAGACATTAGTGAGGAGGGCGACCTAGATATTGAAGGTGCAGTGTTATCCCCCTCAATAGCCATAGCTACTTGTGAGGCAGCAGAAAAGCAAGGTATTCTAAACGTAGATGCTTTTGAAGCGCTATCCTTTGACTATTTGACTAGTGAGCAAAAGCATGAAATCTTGCAGTTACTTGGCCAACATAAAGAGTTATTTGATGGTGGGGAGGAAACCATTGGTCTCGTTCCTGGGATTCGTCACCAGATTGATACTGGTGATGCCAAACCCACATGCATCAGGCAGTGGAGACTCCCTTATGCTACAAAGCAGACCATCCGTCAGCAGTGCGACTCAATGTTACGAGCGGGTGTGATAGAGCCATCCACTAGCCCCTGGCTTAGCCCGGTCGTCCTGGTAAAGAAAAAGGACGGCAGCCTGCGCTTTTGTGTAGACTACCGTGCCCTTAATGCAGTGACAGTTAAGGACACTTATCCTCTTCCTCGGATAGACGCATTAATTGATGAACTAGGGCCCATGGACACTTTCACTACCCTTGATGCTAGAGCAGCTTACTGGGCGGTAGAGGGGGAGACCACAGACCGTCCAAAAACAGCGTTCTCAGACGGTTACAGATTGTTCCAGTTCTGTCGCCTCCCGTTTGGTTTGTCCACTGCGCCGACCACATTTCAGCGGACCATGAATGTGCTGTTGGCCTCGGTCTTAGGCAAGCATACTCTCTGCTACTTAGATGATGTTGTGATCTATAGCAGGGGATTCTCTGAACACCTAAAAGATTTGCAGGAGACCTTAACTCTACTTTCAGCAGCGGGGCTTAAATTAAATCTAGAGAAATGTACCTTTGCAGCCACCACAATAAACTTTCTTGGGTTTACGATCACTCCCGAAGGTGTGCTGCCTAATCAAGAAAAGGTGACGGCCATTTCTAAAATGAAACCTCCTCGTAACATCAAAGAAGTTCGTAGGTTTCTAGGCTGTACAGGATTTTTCCGTAAGCACATCCCTAGCTATGCAAATATTTCGTCACCATTGCATCTCCTGCTTAAGAAAAATCAAAAGTGGTTTTGGGGCTCAGAACAGCAAAATGCTTTTGACGAGTTGAAGAGACGACTGGTTTCGTCGCCGGTCCTTCGCCAACCTGATTTCAGCCAAGACTTTGAACTCCATACTGATGCGTCGGCACTCGCCATTGGCTCTTGCCTCATGCAGAGGGATGAAGATGGCCATCCACATGCCATTGCTTACTATAGCAGGAAACTTAGGCCTGCTGAAACCAGATACCCTGCTATTGATCTTGAGGCTTTGAGTGTTGTAGAGGGTGTACGGGTCTTTGATTCTTATCTCTATGGAAGACCTTTTACAATTTACACAGACCATAGACCCCTGATTTATGTGTTTAGTAAGAGAACTAAATCTCCCAGAATGACCCGTTATGCCCATGATCTCTCATTTTATAGCTTCAAAATTAAGTACAAAGAGGGCCCCACTAACCATGTTCCAGACCTACTGTCAAGGCAAATAGCCCAGGCTAAA
Organism: Penaeus chinensis; assembly: GCF_019202785.1. Taxonomy (NCBI): domain Eukaryota; kingdom Metazoa; phylum Arthropoda; class Malacostraca; order Decapoda; family Penaeidae; genus Penaeus; species Penaeus chinensis. The sequence continues at coordinate 20,153,381 of NC_061861.1, read as the reverse complement.
GTGCTTCCAGATGAAGCATCCCCAGTGCACTTAGCTGCATTAGCTATTACAGAGCTATCCCCGGAGTATATTGCCCAAAAGCAGCTGCAAGATCCCCAGCTTGCCGATCTCAGGCGGTACCTACTTGAGGGGACTGTACCAAAGAAAAAGTGGCCTCTCCCTTTAGACGAATTTGAGGTCAAAGACGGTGTCATACACAGATTAAAGCATCTTCCTGACAGAATTAGCTACCAGTTAGTAGTTCCTGACTCCTTAAAGAACTCGGCCCTGAAAGTTGCTCATCTACCACCTTTGGCTTCCCATCCGGGTGTTCAAAGGACCTATGAGAATGCCAAGGCCATGTTTTACTGGGCCAACATGCTTAGGGATTGTAAGGAGTATGTTGCAAACTGCCCAGTATGCCAGCAGACCCGAGGTAACCCCCAAAGGGTTCCCATGGCCAACGCTCCACTTGCCCAATATCCACTCGAGCGTGTGTCCATGGACATCATGGACTTTGGCCCTACCATACCAGTGCGGTATGGTCTGTCTATTCTGGATCAACATTCACGGTGGCTACAGATTGTACCATTAAGAAAAGTTACTGCAGCATCTGTCCACCGGGCTTTTGTGGATCACTGGGTGACCTTATTTGGTCCACCTAGTGTTATCCAGACAGACAATGGAGTACAGTTCACTAGTGGCCTATTTAGGGAACTCGTTAGAATGATGCACGCTAGCCATCATTTCACTATTCGGTACCACCCCCAGGCGAACGGTTTGATCGAGAGGACTAATAGAGTTGTAAAGTCTGCCCTCACTGCCCTTGTATGTATGCGGCCCAGAATATGGCACCAATTCATACCAGAATTAAGACTTCAGATTAATACGGCCATTCATAGAAGTACTCATGAACAACCACTCTACTTGCTCACAGGTCGACATGCTAATTTCCCTGTTGGCCTGACCAATGAGGCAGTATTTGCAGAGAATCTCAACTTAAAAGAGCGACTCGATGAGGCACGCAACGCTGCCGTCGCAGCCTCTAACCAATCCAGGGCTACTTACGGTAGATATTACAATCGGGGTAAAAAGGAAGGTTTTCAACCAGACATTGGTGCACTCGTTTGGTACTATGAACTTCGGAAGAATACGGGTGCAACTGCCCCTCTCTCTGGCAGGTGGAGGGGCCCTGCGAGGGTCGTAGCTCGGCTTGGGCCAGTCTCTTTTGAGATTAGGGACATACACACAGATGTCCAAATTAAAGCTCATTTAAATCATATAAAACCTTTTAGAACTTCAAATGAATTGTCTTACGAGTCCGAGGATGAACTAGACGAGTCTGATCACGACTTTCCCCTGGAAGTTCCCGAACTTGAGAATGGAGTAAATATCCACCCCTGTGATGGTGGGGAGACTCGTGTAAACAGAACTGATGATGTGCGACTGACTAATGTACAAGATTACCCTGATGCATCCCTTCCTGGGCTTGCAGATGGCGAAACTGTCTGTAATACGCCTAGTTGTACATCTGCTGACTCTCAGCAGTGTAGCTCCACGACAGGAGCACGTCCTAAACAAGGATATTGGTTACGATCGCGTGGCCCTATTTCAGAACATGACAGTGATAGTGAATAGTGTGTCGTTTAATGAGTGTAATTGTCGATAATTGCCTAAAAAGTATTAGAGATGCAGTATCCTTTAGAAATATGAAGTTTATCCTAAAGCCAGAAATCAAACTGAACTTGGAAATATTACTTTACTAATGCCACAAGTTTAAGCAGCTAGTGATAGTGACATTGTAGTGTTGTATTTGTTTTGAATTTGTACTATATTTGTGTTATAACTGTTTATATTGCGATGTGTGATATATTGATATATTTGACTATATTAAATTTTCCTGTGCTCATATTTGTTACCTTGTGGTTGTATGGTTTGGCAACTTGTGTAACCCACGTCCAGCTCCACATACACCTTAGCTTTAAAGGCATGTAATCGGGCTCAGGCCTTCCTTTTCTTCTGCTTCCAGGTTGTCTCCGCTGACGCTCCGACCCCATGGCATTGGAGGGTTGTGAGGTCTCCGACCCTTCTCCCCCACCATCCTGGACCGTAACTCCTCTCCCCCCCCCCCTTATCCTCCTCACCCTTGTTTCCCTTAATCTCCCTTAGTCTCCCCTACCTCCCTTTTGCTTTAGTCTCCCCCTTTACCCTCTTCTCCAACCTTTTCCTCCCCCTTCTCTCTCTCTCTATCTCTCTCTTTCTCTCTCTCTCTCTCTCTCTCTCTCTCTCTCTCTCTCTCTCTCCCCCCCCCCCTTTTTTTCTCCACGTATCCTGACACCCATACCCTATTTACTCTACTTGCTATCCTTCGTTTCTCCTAAATACTTTCATTCTCTTGCTCTCACTTCTTCTTCGTTCATTTCTTCGTTCCCTTTCCTTTCATTTTCCTCTTTCCCCTTCCTAATCTTGCGTCCCCCCTTACTTTCCATCATACTGATCTTTTCTCATTCCCCGTTCCTTCGTTATGCTATCTTATCCTTTACTCTCGTTTTCTCAAATTCCTCT
>NC_061861.1:20130837-20133337 GCF_019202785.1 Penaeus chinensis | reverse complement strand
AAATGGTACAGACTGGGATAAATCTTCAAGCTTAGTTCCCTTCTCGATCCGCCACTGTCAAAGGAGGTCATTTTATATCTTACAGTATCATGTGTATAAGAAAAAATCACCTTGACACAATACTGTTTTCTTGTGTCTATTAGTTTTTTGTGTCGAGCCGGTAGCAAGTGATAAAAATAACCTTTGTTATGATATTAGTAGCGATGCTGACAGTTTTACAACTTGGAAATACTGTAGGATTTTTTATGTGTAAGTTACAAAAAGATGAGAACTGATACCAAAAGAGGATTAGTATTTCCAAAGAGCGTGGTGATGGATTTGGAAAGTTTGCTTAGGTTTCCTTTTTTTTAAGCAGAGTATCATAGCTTGAAAACGAGACACTCAACAGCAACACGAAACTGTCAAAGCTGAACCGAATAAAAAGCATCAACCCGAAAGATTTCCTATCGATTAAAAAAAACATAATTATGACATGAACGTTTTCTAGCACAAATCTACAATAAAATTCACACCAGATAATTTAAAGTTTTCCGTTTATATGAATTTGAATTTACAAGGAATATTCCTGCGTCACCTTGATCTTTCATGTTTGTATGCTGTAAACGCATATGAATATATTGTGTGCTGGGCAGAGTTTGTGTATACATTAAGCAGCATGCGAAAGGAAATATTGGGGTTTCTAGAGGCCCCTTGCTTAACAGGAGTGTCTGTTCAGTGGCAATGAAAGAAAAATGATAATGATGATGATAGAATAATGATAATTACGATAATAATGCAAATAAGAATATGAATGAAAATAATGATAATAGTAATAATAATAATGATAATAATAACTATTATTATTGCTATTATTATTATTATTATTATTATTATTATTATTATTATTATTATTATTATTATTATAATATCAATGATAATAGTAATGATAATGAAATAATAATAATAGTAACAATAATAATTGTAATATTGATAATGATAAAAATAATAATAACAAAAATATGGATATCAAAATGATATCATAATAGTAATAATAACAATAAAATTAATAATAAAAAATAATAATGATATAATAATATCATAATGATAGTAATAATGATGATAATAATAATAATAATAACAATAATAACAATAATGAAAAATAATAGTGGCAATAATAATAATAAAAGCAATGATAATAAAAAATGATAATGATTATAATGATAATGTGATGATAATAAGAACAATAAGAAAATGGTAACAAAGATAAAGATAGTAAAGATGGTCGTAATGATAATAGTAAAAGTACTACTACTACTACTAATTATAATAATAATAATAATAATAATAATAATAATAATAATAATAATGATAATAATGATAATAGTAATACTGATAATAATAACAGTAATAATAATAGTAATAGTGATAATAATAATAATGACAATAATAATAATAATAATAATGATAATAGTGATAGTAATAATAATAATGATAATAATAATAACGATAATAGTAATGATGATAATGACAATAATAATGGTAATAGTAATAATATTAATGATGATTAAAATAATAAGAATATTGATAATGTTAACAATAATGATAATAACAGCAATAATAGTAGTAATAATAATAATAACAATAATAATAATAACAATAATAATAATAATAATAATAATAATAATAATAATAACAAAATGGATAATGATAACAATAGCAATAAGAATAGTGATAATGATAATAATAATGATAGTAATAATAATGATAATGATAATAATAGTAATAGTAATAATGATAATGATAACAATAATGATAATAGTAATAACAGTAATAATGATTATGTTGATAATAATAATAACGATAATGACAATAAGAATATTGATAATTATAACAATAGTTTTGACAGTAATAACTATAATGATAATCAGAACAATAATGATAAAGATAAAAATAATGATAAGAAAATAATTATGATAATAATATTGATAATAATAATGATAATGATTATCGTAATATGCTAATAATGATTGTGATTATAATCATAGTTACAATAATAATGATAATAATGGTATTGATAAAAAATGACAACAACAACAATAATGATAATGATAATGATGATGGTAATAATGATAATAATGCTTAATGCAAAACCATTAATATTGTGACAGTTTTGTTTTGTCACAACAATAATAATGACAATGATAATGATAATGGAGTGCAATTTAGAGAACGAAAAAAACTACTTTATATGAAATAAAGAAGGAGCATCAAATATTCTGCAGCTGAGAAAGAGGTTTAGAGTCAACGAAAAGACTGAGCTACCAGGAGCGCCGGGCGGAACCGGCACCTCTCCTGCAGCTCACACCTGAGTGCAGAAACGTCTCTCGTCTTTGGGTCAGAAACTGCTTTGGTAGTATAAGTAGTATATGTATATTGACAGTATATCAGTTCATTGAGTCATTACTACTACAGCTAAAGTAATATAAGTAGAATGTAGAGGAAGTAAAGAAGGCAAGGGGAA
>NC_061861.1:20083337-20088337 GCF_019202785.1 Penaeus chinensis | reverse complement strand
TTTTATTCGTCTTGCTTATTATCATTATTAACTTTATTATGAATATTTTACCTTCTATTTTTTTTTTTTTTTTTTTTTTTTACACACCGTTACAGGTTATGAGTTTATTTTACTATCTACACGATGTTTTTTTTTTCATTTTTACTATCTTATTTCATAAAACTTTTATTCATTTTATGTGAATAAACTTTAAGGATATTCTTATTATAATAAGAAGAAAATCTTAATGTATGTTCTAAGTTTTTATGTGCAACCCTCCCAATCCCTTGCCCGTTGTCGTCGTGGGGGGACTTAGGGGGCGGAGACTGGGACCCAATGCTGGGGAACTCCCCAACCTTGGGACTTAGCCCTCGACTCAACAAATTTTGCATGGTCTTTTTTTTCCCCTCCTATTTTTTCATTTCTGTCCCTTCACCAACCCCTTCTACTATCCCCTTCCCAAGGTGTAAGAGCCGTGCTGAAAGGATGAAAGGCTGACTTTGTGCCAGTCCTGAACGGCCTGAGGGAGCCATGGGCATGGTATTCCCCTGCTTTAGTTGTCTAGCCCTTACCCCTCAAGGGGACCCTGAGGGGTGGACCGTTTCTCTCCCCAACATACTCCAGGCTTACCATGGCCAACAATGAAGATTTTATACCACTATTAGGGGCAATGAGGCTTGTCCCTTCATAAAATACCCCACCAATTCAAGCTCTCCCGATTCTCAGACCCCAGGCTCTCCTTTGACCACGGCTCCGAACACTACAACTAATACCCTCTCCTCAAAGTATACCAGTACAGTATCCACCCTAATCAACACTCAACCCCCAAGAGACATTTCTACCCTCCCAACATTCTCAACTTCAACACCTCTACTCCCACAACCTCCCTTATTACTACCTTAAAGCCTTATTGTCCACCTCCCCACTACCTCCCTCAACACTACACCAATTATAACACTACACTACACTACTTATAACCCATCCATTATATGCCTTCAAGAAACTTTTCTTACACATCCTCCTATACCAATCCCCAATTATCATTTTGTCTCTTCCCCACCTTCCTTTTGTCTCGTCTATACTTATCAATCAGAAAACAGCTTATGTCATCCCTCCCTTTCAAAGGGAGGTATGAGGTATCTTTCTTTGTCACTGGATCACAGTGATTTCAGTCTACTTCTCCCCTTCCCATCCCACTGACTTTGTTGCTTTTGAAAATCTAATTTCCCAACTCCAACCACCTTTCCTCATAGTTGATGATTTCAACTGCCCACACTCTTTGGGGTGGTTCTATCACCAACTCCTGTGGCCGATCCCTAGAACGCGTCCTCTCCACAGCTGACCTTATTATTCTTAATTCAGATCGCCCTACACACTTTGATACACGCACGCAATCTTTTTCATGCATTGACCTCTCTCTATGCTCCCCCTCTCTTCATTTAGATTTCCACTGGTCAGTTCTAGACCACTTTCCCTATAGTGACCGCTTTCCAGTTCTTTCTCCTACTTCATATGTACCACTTCCTAACTCCCCACACTGGTGCTTTGATAGAGCCGACTGGCGTACTTCGACTTCACTCTCTGCTATTCATATTCCTCCATCCTCCCTTTCATCCATTTCAGAAATAATACAATGTTTCACAACTACAGTCCTAAGAGCTACCCATACAGCTATTCCTCCAACCTCCAAATGTGTTCCATGGTGGAATTCTGATTGCACTAAAGCACTTCACTTAAAACGTGCAGCCTGGAACAGTTACCGATAGTTGATGAGGTACCCCTCATCAATTATCAGCTCTTATCTCCTTTAAAAGAGCATCCTCCTGTCTTCGTCGTACAATCCGAAATAGCAAAACAAATAGCTGGCAAAATTATGTTTCCTCAATTACATCCTCTACATCTATTTCAAATGGTTGGAGCCGGATCCATAAACTATCAGACAAACATCCCCCCCATCCAGCCCCCGTCCTCCATATTCGAGATACCCTCATCCCTGATCCTCTCCAAGTCGCTAATGAACTGGGTGATTATTTCAGCCAGGTCAGTAGTGGTTCTCACCTTTCTCCACACTTCTCTTTTTTTACGACCACCAGGGAACGTATCCCCATTATCTTCACCCTATCCTCTGCTGAATCCTATAATGTTCCCTTTTCTTCCTCTGAACTCAGTGCTGCCCTAAAATCGTGCCGCAACACTCATGAAGGCCCTGGCGGTATTCACGACCGTATGCTCCGACAACTCCCATCTTCCTCCTTATCATTTCTATTAACAATTTACAACCACGTATGGACATCAGGAACTTTTCCTTCTATTTGGCGAGAAGCTCTCCCCTTCCTGAAACCCAATAAATCGGTAACCTCCCTCAAGACTATCGCCCCATCGCGCTAACTAGCTGCTTATGCAATGCAAACTACTAGAGCGAATGGTTAACTTCCACTTAATGTGGTATCTTGAATCTCACAATCTTCTCTCTCCTTCCCAGTTTGGTTTCCGCCATGCCCGAAGCACAGCTGACCCCCTTGCTCATTTTGAGACATATTACATCCGTATTTGCACGCCATGAATTTTTTGACCTAGAAAAAGCATATGATACGGCATGGAGGTACCATATTCTCCAACAATTGTTCTCTCTAGGCATACGGGAAAACATGGGCGTCTTCATAAAGTCTCCTCTCCCAGGTCAAAATTGCCTCTGCCAGGCAGTGTGTTCAGTACCACTTTATTCCTTCTTGCTGTAAATGACATTGTCTCAGTTCTACCACCAGGAGCCCGGTCATCACTATATGTTGATGATTTAACCATCTATGCCTCTGGCACATCCATACCAAATCTCTACCAATTTCTTCAGTCTGCAATATCATCAGTATCTTCCTGGGCCACAAACCATGGCTTCCGCTTTTCTACCTCCAAATCTTTCTCCATCCTTTTCTCTCGCACATGTGTAGGTCCTCTACCTCCACTCTTCTTATATGGCACTCCACTCCAATACCGTTCCTCTGGCAAATTTCTAGGCGTCATTTTTGACTCCAAACTGTCCTGGCGAGACCATATTCTTTACATTAAAGAAAAAGCCTGCCGCCGTCTCCGAATCTTACAAACCCTATCCCATATATCCTGGGGCTCAGAAACTCGCCCGAAACTCTCCTTCATCTTCATGTTACCTTGATCCTCTCCACTCTCGATTATGGATGCTATATCTACTCCTCTGCCTCAATTTCTTTCCTTGCTCATCTTGATACAATCCATCACTGTGGTCTTCGCTTAGCCCTAGGTGCCTTCTGCTTTTCTCCAGTTGAGAGCCTGTACACTGAATCAGGCATACCATCTCTCTCTCGACGCCGTACCCTTCTCACTCTCCGATGCTATGCTCGATTCCACCAACTTCCCCTCACTAAACTAACTATCCCATGATCCCTACTTTCTACCTTTGCTTTTTCTCCACGTTTACCTACTCCTATCTCCACTCTCATGGATACCCTCCTCTCCCATTCCCCTTTTCCCCATCTCCAACCCCTCCCGTTCTCTGTCCGTTCTGTCCCTCCATGGCTTATACCTTACCCCCATATTTGCTCCTCTGTTTTCCCTGACCCACCAACATCAAATATTCCTCCTGCTGTCCTTCTCACCCATTTCCTTGACCATGTCTCCACTCATTCCTCCAGTATTCATGTTTACACAGACAGCTCCAAATCCACATCCGGCGCTGGTTTTGCAGTAATCTTCCAAACTCGTTCTTTCAAATACCCTCTCCCTCCTGAATCCAGTGTCCTTACTACAGAACTGTATGCACTCTCATATACTCCCTCCCCTCTTCCTCTTTCACAATTTTTACTGACTCCTGTAACTCAGTAACTCTCATAAAGTCTATACACACGACCAACCCCCTTGTTTGTAAGATCCAGAACTGGTTGTTCTACCTGTCCACACGCCATAAAACAATCAAATTCTGCTGGGTGCCCACCCATACTTTAAGACCTTGTATAATCGATGGCAATCTTTCTGGTCAAGTCTCCGCACTAATAAATTACATACTGTAAAACTATCAATCTTCTACAGGTCAGCTCCATTTCATCGGAACAGACGTTGGGAGACGGCTCTCGCCCGTATAACACACTCCTATCTGATGTCACAATCCGATCCATCCCTATGTTCCCTATGTAATGTCCCTCTTTCAGTTCCACATATTCTGTTATCATGCCCATGTTGTGATGCAGCCCGTACCTCTGTTTTTCCCCACCTATCCTCCCTTCACCGACCTCCCAACCTATCAGATATCCTTACAGAGTCTCACACTTTATGCTTTGTCAACCTGTTTTCCTTCCTCAAACGCATATACATCCATCACTTGATCTAACCCCTTTACATCACCTTACCCGACCTTAGCCCATTCACTCGTCAATTCCTTTGCCCAGCTTTGACAGCTAATCACTAACTCAACCACCTTTCACTACCTTTTACGATAGTGCTACATGACCTTAGATGTCTAGCGCATTTATTTTTGCTTTTAACCATTAACCATTAATCATTTTATATGCAAGTCTTATGAGAGCCAAGACTTAGTTTCGCGGGCCGAGGTTCCCGGCCCTTCAAGCAGGACGGTTCGAGGTTGAGGCCAGTTCAAGTGCTGGTCTGTGGTTGTGGTGCGCAGGATAAGGTGGTCTCGGCAATAGAAAATAAGTGTCTAAGTTGCATTATACGTGAGAGAAGGTGGTTCTCGTTTTAATGTTTGTGGTTCGAGTTTACTGTGTTTTGTCTATTTCGTCTTTTTTTTCGTGTTTGATTTACTGTGCCATGTTTAGTTTTATGTTGCGTTTTAGCCTTGTTTTACAAAATAAATAGACAATTGTATAATAACTTTTGATAAGTCCCCTACTCTTTGTAAGAAAGAAGGCTGAATAACGCCTAAACATATATATATATTTTTTTTTAAGTTTACAAGGCTAACAATAAAAACCCTAAAGTATAGATGAAGCATCTATACTTTAGGGTTTTTATTCTAACCACGCCTACCTCACTTCGGC
>NC_061861.1:20073988-20083237 GCF_019202785.1 Penaeus chinensis | reverse complement strand
TTAAAAATTAGGTAAGCCAAATTTGCTTTTTCTAGGGGTTTCCTTCAATCCAAAACCGGGGTGGTGGTGGCGATGCCAAAGTAACATTTTCGCCATTTATCAAGAATTGAGTTTTACAAATTGGCAACAATCATTTAGGAGAATATACATTATGGAGTATATGAAAACAATGTTTTAATATATAAATTTTAATATATATATATATATATATATATATATACATAAATATAAATATATATGTGTGTATATATATTTATATATTTACACAAATATACATATATATATATAATATATATATATATATATATATATACACACACACATTCATATGCGATCAGTACCGTTGGGTACACCTGGTCGGGCCGCGGCGATGGTCATCCTCCCCAGGGCAGCCGTGGCCACTCCAGCCGACTTCACCCTCGGTAGTTGAGGGAACACTGGTTGATGAGCGTATTGTGGTTTTGAAATAAGCCTGATTTTGGCTTTGAGTCTTATTGCTGTGTATGCTCCTACCGATGTTTGCAAACTTGGTGTGAAAGAAGTGTTCTATGCCAAACTCACGCCCGTGGCAGACAATTGTGCTCAGCGAGACATTCCCATTGTTCTTGGCGAATTCATTGTCTGTCGGAGCTGATCCCAATAACAAGAATAGCTTCCTTCTCCGGGACTTTGCTAGGTTGAGGGTTGAGGATTTCTGGCTCCTGGTGTCAGCGCTCCAACCCGCATCGCTGGTCGTGGTACAGCGATTCAAGCACGAATCACTTGGAGCAGCGCAGGAGTCCATTGGCATACCCCGAGGGCAGAGCAGAATCTAATCTCCCTGGAGACATTATTGGAGGCCACTGAAGCATGGCTCGGCTGAATGGCAGTCAGGACTTGCGTCGCTCCTTGATGCGTAGGGTTCGGACACTGCCGAGAAGGGACAAGGGAAAGTTCAGGAATCTTGCTGAGGAGGTTGACGGTCATTTCTTGTAAATGGCTTTGCCCTGCCTACCAAGCCCTGAGAAAACTGAACTCTAATCTCTCCTTGCAGATGACTGCAGTCTACTCAGTGTATGGATAGATCATCTCAGATCATGGGGTTCATGAACGTTGGGCTGAGTAATATGTGTGCCGGATCCACTCACCAGCAAGGAACTTCCTACCCTAACTGAGGATAGGATGGTTATTTCTAAGCTAAAGAGTAGGAAAGCTGCAGGCATATGTAATATCCCTGCTGAACTGCTAAAAGCTGGGGGTGAACCTATGGCACGGAGATTGCATGCATCTGGCATTCTGGTTCCATTCCCCCTGACCTGTTGAGGGGCGTGGAAGGGGAAAGGGGATCGTTGGGACTGTAGCAACTACCGTGGCATTACACTGCTCAGTATGCCAGGCAAGGTTTTCGCCTATAATTCTTCTGAAACAGATCCGTGACCATCTACTAAGGCATTAGAGACCAGACCAGTCTGGATTCACTACTGCCAAGTCCACAATAGACTGTATCCTAGCGCTTCAAGTAATTGCGGAACGTCGTCGTGAGTGCGGCCGTGGGTTGCTGGCCGCTTACATCGACCTCAAAAAGGCGTTTGACTCGGTACATCGAGAATCACTATGGGAGATTCTGAGACCTAGGAGAGTTCTGACACGGATTATTGGCCCAATAGGCAAGCCTATATACCGGTACTGAAAGTGCTGTAAAGCGTGGTGGGAGCCTGTCGAACTTCTTCCCTACTAATTCAGGGGTGAGGCAAGGCTATGTCCTTGCACCAACACTTTTCAACACCTGCATGGACTGGATAATGGACAGAGCTACTGTCCAAAGTCAGTGAGGAGAACACTGGGCAATATCAAAGTCACAGACCTTGACTTTGCCGATGATGTTGCTATCCTGTTTGAGTCTCTGGAATCACTGGTGGCGGGTCTTGATGCATTTAGCTATGAGGCAAAGCCCTTGGGCCTTGAGGTCTCCTGGACCAAGACCAAGATTCAGGACTTTGGGGATGAAGTCCAAATCTCTGGGCTGTAAGACCAAGAAGTCAGTAGACATATTGGTCTGGCAACAGGAGCCATGAACTCGATCAACAAGAACATTTGGACATGTCAGTATCTATGCAGAAGGACCAAGCTACGTGTCTTGAAGGCCATGAAACTGCCAGTTTTGCTGCATGGAAGCGAAACCTGGATGCTATCTAGTGCTTTGGAGTCTCGTCTTGAAGCCTTTTGTAACAAGTCTCTTTGCCGGATCATGGGGTACAGTTGGCAGGACCATGTGCCCAACCGACGGCTACACCGTGAGCTTGGCATGGGACCTGTTACTTGCATAATCCGGGATGGCCAACTCAAGCAATATGGGCACCTAGCTCGTTTCCGTGTGGATGACCCTGCCCATCAAGTTGTCTCTCTGCGAGGCAATCCTGGATGGAGGAGGCCCGTGGGACGATCTAAGAGGTCATGGCTTGGGCAGCTCATCCAGACCTGTCATACTCCTTCTCTACTTCTTATTCCTCTTCCTCTACCTCGTCCTCCTACTCCTCCTCTCCCCTTTCTCCTCTTCCTCCTCCTCTTCTTCTTCCTCTTCCTTCTCCTCTTCTTCCTCCTCCTGCTCCTCTTCCTACAACTCCTCCTCCTCCTCTTTCTCCTCCTCTTCCTCTTCCTCCTCCTCCTCCTCCTCCTCCTTTTCCTCTTCTCCCTCCTTCTCCTCTCCCTCCTCCTCCTCATCATCCTCTTTCCCCTCCTCCTTCCCTTCCTCCTCTTCCTCCTCCTCCTCCTCCTCCTCCTCCTCCTCCTCCTTCTCCTCCTCCTCCTCTTCTTCTTCCTTCTCTTTTCCCCTTCCCCCTCTCCTCCTCCTCCTAGTCCCCCCACCTTCTCCTACTCCTCCCCCTCCCCCTCCTCCTCCTCCTCCTCCTCTTTCTCCTCCTCATCCCCCTCCTCATTTTCCTCCTTCTCCCCCTCTTCCTCCTCCTCCTCCTCCTTCTCCTCCTTCCCACCTCCTCCTCCTTCTCTTCCCCCTCCTCTTCCTTCTCCCCCTCCTCCTCCTCCTTCTCTTCTCCTCCTCCTCCTTCTCTTCTCCCCCTCCTCCTCTTCCCCCTCCTCCTCCTTCTCCCCCTCCTCCTCCTCCTTCTCCTTCTCTTCTCCTCCTCCTCCTCTTCTCCCCCTCCTCCTCTTCCCCCTCCTCCTTCTCTTCCCCCTCCTCCTCCTTCTCCCCCTCCTCCTCCTCCTTCTCTTCTCCTCCTCCTCCTTCTCTTCTCCTCCTCCTCCTTCTCTTCCCCCTCCTCCTCCTTCTCCCCCACCTCCTCCTCCTTTTCTTCTCCTCCTCCTCCTTCTCTTCTCCTCCTCCTCCTTCTCTTCCCCCTCCCCCTCCTTCTCCCCCACCTCCTCCTCCTTTTCTTCTCCTCCTCCTCCTTCTCTTCTCCTCCTCCTCCTTCTCCTCTTCCTTCCCACCTTCTCTTTCTTCTCTTCCTCCTCCTCCTCCTCCTCCTTCTCCTCCTCCTCCTTCCCACCTCCTCCTCCTTCTCTTCCCCCTCCTCCTCCTCCTCCTTCTCCTCCTCCTTCCCACCTTCTCTTCCTTCTCTTTCCCCTCCTCCTCCTTCTCCCCCTCCTCCTCCTCCTTCTCTTCTCCTCCTCCTCCTTCCCACCTCCTCCTCCTTCTCTTCCCCCTCCTCTTCCTTCTCCCCCTCCTCCTCCTCCTTCTCTTCTCCTCCTCCTCCTTCTCTTCTCCTCCTCCTCCTCCCGCGGCCTATTGGCAATCGATGTGGCATCCCTGATTTTCGGATCAAGTTATTTCCCGGCGATGATGCCACGGCAACACTGATACGAGAAGATATTTCCCGAAGAAATGGATTTGTGAAGCGATGGGGATGGGGGAGGGGCAGAGGGGTGGGGGGGAGGGTATGTGTATGTGTATACACGTGTTTATCTGTGCGTTTCCGTGCGTTGTATTACTTGTTTTCATTGTATTTGTATTTGTGTCTGTCTCTCTTTCTCTGTCTCTCTGTCTGTCTGCCTTAGTCTCTCTCTCTCTCTCTCTTTCTCTCTCTCTTTGACTCTCTCTCTCTCTCTCTCTCTCACTGTCTCTCTTTCTCTGTCTCTCTGTCTGTTTGCCTCAGTCTCTCTCTCTCTCTCTCTCTTTCTCTCTCTCTCTGACTCTCTCTCTCTCTCTGACTCTCTCTCTCTCTCTCTCTCTCTGTCTCTCTGTCTCTCTGTCTCTCCCTCTCTCTCTCTCTCTCTCTCTCTCTCTCTCTCTCTCTCTCTCTCTCTCTCTCTCTCTCTCTCTCTCTTTCTCTCTCACTTTCTCTCTCTCTCTCTGTCTCTCTTTCTCTGTCTCTCTGTCTGTGTGCCTCAGTCTCTCCCTCTCTCTCTTTCTCTCTCTCTCTGACTCTCTCTTTCTCTCTTTCTCTCTCTCTCTCTCTCTCTCTCTCTCTCTCTCTCTCTCTCTCTCTCTCTGTCTCTCTTTCTGCCTCTCTGTCTGCCTGCCTCAGTCTCTCTCTCTCTCTCTCTTTATCTCTCTCTCTGTCTCTCTCTCTCTCTCTCTCTACTCCTCTCCCACCTTCTCATGTAGAATGCAAGACTAACGTTGTATTCCTTGTCCCGATGTTCTGCAACCAAGCGAAAAGACTTGCTGAAGACTGGAAAACTCACAGTTGAATCGTCTTTCCCGCGACTGTAGTTTGTATCTCAAAAAGGAATAATATAACCCTTTTACGGTGCTAAATGTCGTGGCCGAGCCTCTCCTTCTAACTTCTATCATTGCCAGGCATGCAATCTTCTCCGAGCAGGAGGTTGCGCCCTTTATAAAGAGAAAAGAGGAGAGTAAAAGTAAAAAGTAAAAAGTTAATCATCTAAGAAAAAAAAAAGTCGAAAAGAACCTGTTGCGGGGCCACCAAGGCAGCTCACGCAGGGCGAATGAGCACAGGAAGAAGGGTCGGGCGGAGGGCTGCCGAGGGGGGGGGGGGGAGCCCAGGGTGTCGGCGCCAGGGAGCGTCGGGGGCGCCGCGCCAGACACGCGGGGCGGCGAGGCGTGGAGATGGCGCCAGACGAGAAGCCAGCAACAGGTTTCGGCTGGAGAAGGAGGGAGAGAGGGAGGTAGGGAGGGGGAGAGAAAGAGAGAGAGAGAGAAAGAGAAAGAAAGAGAGAGAGAGGGAGAGAGGGAGAGAAGACGAAAGAAAAAAAGAAAGAAAGAGAGGAAAAAAGAAAGAGACAGAGAGAGAGAGAAAGAGAAAGAAAGAGAGAGAAAGATGGAGAGATAGAAAGAGAAAAAAGAAAGAGAGAGAGAAAGAGAAAGAGAAAGAAAGAGAGAGAAAGATGGAGAGATAGAAAGTGAAAAAAGAAAGAGACAGAGAGAGAGAAAGAGAAAGAGAGAGAAAGATGGAGAGATAGAAAGAGAAAAAAGAAAGAGACAGAGAGAGAGAGAAAGAGAGAGAGAGAGATAGGGAGATAGAGAGAGAGATTTCGTGGCTGAGACGCGAAGTGGATCTGCGAGATCAGGCGAGGGCACAGAGGACGCCGTTGGGGGAAATGCTGGTGCGGCGACAGGGCCAGGCTGCCAAAGGCCTAATAAGCATTTGCATGTACATGAAATTATGCTATTCTGCGGCTTTTTCCTCCTCCTTCTTCTTTTTTTCTTTTTGTTCTTTTTCTTACATCTTCTGTATTTATTATATTTTCTCTTCTTCTTTACTTTGTATAGGATCATGTTTTTGGTTGCTTTCCAAAATCATGTTGGGGATCCAAGCACCAACAACAATAAGAACAAAGATCAAGGCGTCAAAGAAGAAGAAAACATTTGCATATAAACGATTCTAGAATATTTAGGAAAGGACGAGAAAGATTACCTTAGTGTCAAACTATAGAACACAAAGACCGACCTCCATCACGCTCTTTGTAACAAGTGTCAGCAAACATCCGTGAAGATAAAACGTTTTATCAATGTTAACGGACAGGATATTTTACCAGTATCTCTCGTTATCATATATGCAACGATTTTCCAAGTAGATTCACAGTTACATATGGTTCACATTCTGTTTTTTTCTCTCTTTCTGTTTCATATGAATTTAGTCCCACAGCACAATGGTACGAACAAAATGCTATTCCTGAATGTCGATCTTTCTTTCCTTCCTTTTTCTCTCCTTATTATGAAATCAGCTCCATGCTACGCTGCGTTATATCCAGTGTTATTCCTGAGTGTTGCTCTTCCTTCCTCTCTCTCTCTCTCTCTCTCTCTCTCTCTCTCTCTCTCTCTCTCTCTCTCTCTCTCTCTCTCTCTCTCTCTCTCTCTCTCTCTCTCTCTCTTTCTCTCTCTCTCTCTTTCTCTTCGTCGTTTTCAAAAGATAAGTTCCGGCATTCTACCTGAGTGTCTATAATGCTACGAACCCAACGCCCTTCTCTTCCTCCTCCTCTTCCTCCTCCTCCTCCTCTCCCTCTTCCTCCTCCTCCTTCTCCCACCCCCCATCCTCATCCTCTGTCTTGTGTGTTTGGATTCGAACGGCAAGAGCCACCTGGTTCGAAGCACATTAAACTTTTATGGGATATTGGGGGAAGAGGAAGAGCCTACAGAACGCCAGGAACCGATGACCTTTTTTTAAGAGACTGAACCCGAAATCAGAGAAGAAATGTATGTCATGTAGAACCCATAGATGAAGAGCTTCAGGCTAATACTTCTAGGTGTATGTGCAGGTGCAAAGCTTTGTGCTGATTATTAATGGATAGTATGTATGTATGTATATATAGGAAAAATAAAGAGAAAAGATAAGAATATATATATATATATTCTTATCTTTTCTATATACACATGCATATATATATATATATATATATATATATATATATATATATATATACATATATATATATATATATATATATATATATATATATATATATATATATATATATGTGTGTGTGTGTGTGTGTGTGTGTGTGTGTGTGTGTGTGTGTGTGTGTTTATACTTACATACATGCATATATATATATAGATAGATAGATAGATATGCACACATATTTATTCGTTCACTCTCTTGTCCACCCTCTCTGACACACACACACACACACACACACACACACACACACACACACACATTCACTCACTCTCCTTAACACACACACACCTCCTTGTATGCCATGACCCCCGCACTGATCTCCCAACAAGAGCTTCGCAGTTGATCAAACAAAGTCAAGGGAGTGAGGAATCTGGCTCTGTTCACTTTTGACCTATCGTGTCCCGCGCCCTGAGGCAAGTGACCCAGTTTAGCCTCTCTCGAACACAGCCGCTTCCTTGAACTTTGAGGAGTGGAGGAAGAGGAATACGCACGAGCGCACACGCACACACACGCACACACATACACACACACACACACACACATATATATATGTTGTCTTGTTTATCACTAGTGCGTTTGTTATAATTAAAGAGCCGTGGCTAAACCGTCAATCTCGCTTGACGGCGGCACACGGCCCTTGAAGCCCAGGACGAGCTCTCTCCCTCCCTCTCTCTCTCTCTCTCTCTCTCTCTCTCTCTCTCTCTCTCTCTCTCTCTCTCTCTCTCTCGCTCTCTCTCTCTCTCTCTCTCTCTCTCTCTCTCTCTCTCTCTCTCTCTCTCTCTCTTTCTCTCGGGGTCTCTTGGCCGAGCAGTATTTCCAGCGCCGCATTTCGTCCGCGAAGGCCGAGCTGATTTCAGGGAAGCCAAACTGTGTATAAAGCCTTGATTAGTCCGTTAAGGCTTATCGTCGGCGGAAGACAGGACTAGAGAGGATTTTGTGTAATATTAAAGTTTAATTATCAATCCCTTTCTTGTGTCTTACTTTATTCAATTTCCTGACAATACTGATGTACAATGGACTTACTGATTTTTTGGCAACATAAATATGCAAATAACCAAATATTTGTCAGTTAAACATAAAAAATAATGTATTTTACAAGAAATACATATCAACAGTATTTATTGTATGTAAAATAAATAAAAGTAAAGCAGAAATTCGTGACGAGGCGATTTTCAGTGGGGTATGATATAACTATATTTTAGGGAGACTACGATATTACTATATATACATACATAAATATATATATACACACACATTTATATATATATATATATATATATATATATATATATATATGTATATATGTACATACATAATATACATATACATATACATACATATATATAATATAAATAATATATATATACATATATATATATATAAATACAATATATATACATATACACACACATCTGTATATGTATATACATGTATATATATATATATATATATATATATATATATATATATATATATATATACATATATATAGAGAAAGATATATATATATATATATATATATATATATATATATATACATGCATATTATCTATCTATTAATTTATCTATCTATATATCAATTTATATATGCGTGTGTGATTAGTTTTAAAGTATGGCTCCCTATGCCGCCACCAGTCGCGGTTTTAGGCTTGAGGGAAACCCCGAGAAAACCAACCCGACTAACTTTGAGATATTGTGTGAGTAGGATGACACAGCAGTCTCCAAAGGCTCTCGGGGAGTGGCTTCAAATTATTCGCCTGTGGAGTGTGTGGCCCAGATGCGTCGGTCGTTGACCTATCACTTGCAGTGTTATCCAGTTTCTTTTATTCTAGAATCATATATAAAGAAAAACAGGTGGCATTTTACAATGTTGTTTTTTTAATTAATAATAATCCCCCAAAATAATCATAATAAGGACAAAAGCGAGACGGGATCGAAATCTTTCCGTTTTCTACAAGACAGTCCTTAAAATTTCGTTATTCACTAGGGTTATGTTAACGTTTTATATATTCAATCACAATTACATCTTTGAATTCAAGATGACCAAGGTGCTGAAAAGCAGTATAAAATTGTGCTGCATTGACTGAGCACACCTCCTTGGCCGATAAAGTAATCAATCCCTCCCTTTTTTTAATTTCCACGATGTATGTCTTCTGCACTTTACTCTGGCCTATTTTACCATTTCGAATTCATTCTTTGGCGCAGTCGAAAAGGTCACCGTCGACTAATTCCGTTGCTGTGCCCATGCCTCAGAAAAAAAGAGGATAAATCTACCACTTTAGTCTGGCAGAAACATGGCGGTGTTGTTCTCCCTGTGAATGCTCCTCAAGGTGAGGGGGTGGATAGTCGGGACCCGTCTGTACTGCTCTAGCACAACGGTCCAACCCCTATGGCTTTAGCATTCATAAAAAAAAAGAAAAAATAATATTCATTTCCTCAAAATTATGAATAC
>NC_061861.1:20046488-20048988 GCF_019202785.1 Penaeus chinensis | reverse complement strand
CCATAACTCATGAGGACTATTAGGACAGGCCGATGGATCAACCTTGGTTTGTTCTTCACTGTAAAGCAGCGGCAAACAACAAAGCCAGAGCTTGGGGTCGCTATAAACGTGGCCCCACGAGCCGACACAAGAAGCTTCATTCCGCTGCCTGCAAGGATGAAGAGGGCACAGAAGTGAGCCATAACACGCTGATTGGCCAGTCAGCGGGAGGTAAATCCTGGTGTAGCTGCATTAAACATCAGGTTTTGCGCCAGATGATGGCATCCCTCCTCTCGGCAAGCCAGATGGATCTGTGGCTGCCTCAATCCAGCTACTTCTCCTGAACTAATGTGCACCCCCCCCCCACCCCACCCTAGACTGCCACCACAGACTCAGTCATGGCTCTACAATGCGTCTTTCACAGTGCAAGAAGTAAAAAGAGCGCTCAAGGACCTGGACGTGACGAAAGCTGCGGGGCCAAACAAAATCAGCCTCTTGCTCTCGTTGAGTGTGCCGACCAGCTGGCCACGCCACTTGCTGCACTGGTCCGAGCACGCATGGCACAGAAGACGGCCAAAATTGTGGAAGACGAAAAAGTTGTGACAACGCACATGAGATGAGCAAGACATCTCCCATGAACTATAGCCCCAACTTACTCTTGTCCATCGTGGCGAAGGTCTATGACAGAATTCTGGTTAAAAAAATGACCAGCTTCCTTGATGAACAACATCTCATCAGCAACAGGTACCTCGGCTTTATTCAGGTTACAGAGATCTGCATCATACCTCCTCCTTCAACTTAGGACTGCCTGGCAAAACTGCTTCATGTCGGCAATAAAACCTTTGTCACTGCACCTGAAATATTTGGTGCAAAGCTGAAAAGCCTTAGCATAGCAGGAGCCCTACAGATGCTACTTAAAATATACCTGTATGGAAGAACAATACAGGTGGTTCTAAATTTCCAATCAAGGCAAGTATCCCAATAGGTTGTGTCATCGGCCCCTTGCTGTGAAATGTCTGTTTTAACGATATTCTGCAGCTCATACCAAACGCCATGACCATGCAGATATACCCTGTCTTTCACTTGTAACCACATCAACATCATGACACTCATCATTGCATGGTACACGAATTGGCAAGTCACCCTCTCCCCTTTAAAGACCCAGGACATGCAGATAACGCGACACCAGGTTCCCCTCGTACACGCTCCGGCTACGACAGCGCCATCAGCATCCTCGGGGAGCAGATCGAGACCTTCAGAGACCACGGCAGGGGAAAGGTAAAGAACGCGGCGAGGAAACTGTCTTGCATTCATTGCATCGCGCCCTTACTTGAAGTCAAAGGCTGCTGCACGCTCTACTACTCCCAGGTTAGGTCCGTTATAGAGCACTGTCCCTTGGTGCCCTTGGTGTGGTCCTGCTGCTCTCCGCCATGCCTGGGACCGCTAGACATGGTCCGAAATCGAGCCCAGCGACTAGTGCCCTACAGAACGCCAGTAGAAGACCGACAATTACACTTTCAGCCTCTTCAGCATCGACGAGACGTTACAGCCCTCTATGCACTCTACAAAGTACACAGGCAATGCGTCCCCTTCTCACGTCATATCAAAGACAGAGCTGCTCATTCCCATTAGGTCAAGATAGATGGATTTTCCTTAAGAAGAAAGTCTTAAGCTTAATGAAGCACAAGAGAATAGAAATAATCACTTGTTTGTAATATGGATCTAAAAGAGGAAGTGAGAGCTGTCCTCACCTATGCCACCCATAAAACGCCACGAGTTTATAATGCTAAGATATAATGCTAAGATTTCTGATATATCTAAATCTATATTTATCTATCTATCTATCTATCTTTCTATCTATCTGTCTGTCAATCTATCTATCTATTTATCTATATATATATATATAAATATATATATATAAATATATATATATTTATATATATATCTATATATATATATATATATATATATATATATATATATATATATATATATATATATATATATATTGACATGTCAACATGGTTTCAAGTAATTCGTCAAACTACACAAATATGCATATATATATATATATATATATATATATATATATATATATATATATATATATATATATATATGCATATATATATATATATATATATATATATATATATATATACATATATGTATGCATATATATATATATATATATATATATATATATATATATATATATATATATATATAGATGCACACACACACACATATATATATCTATGCTTATTTGCTTAACCACAAGCAGTGCAGCGAAGCAGAAACCCGCTTTAGAAGCATAAGCGGAGGAGAGGCGGGGGCGGGGAGCGTTTCTCGCCGCGGAAGCCAGCGAGAAACAGTTCCTGTGGGCTGCGGTGCGTTGAGGGAGGATTCGAACACGTCCAGTTGATCTGAGGCGATTCGGACACTTCTCCGTGATTTAGCGCATTTGCTTTCAAAGGAAATGTAAATCAGCGCCGCCATTTCGCTTTGAGAGAAGGGCCTC
>NC_061861.1:20023988-20038988 GCF_019202785.1 Penaeus chinensis | reverse complement strand
GTCCATTCCAAATGCCTTGAACTTACTTAACAAACCTAGGGGCCATTTCCTGTCAAAGGCTTCCTCTGTGTCCAGGGCAAGGACACAAGTGCGCTGTCCGCGGTCATGTGCAGCTGACCAGTCATCTGTAACAGCAGGCGGCAGCAGAGCGGTTCTTCCGGAAACCATATTGACGGGTAGACAGAAGATGGTTTTTGTTGAGGTGGTTTGTCAGGTAGGAAGATATTATTTCACAAATATCTTGCTGATGATTGACAGCAAGGAAACTTGCCGGTAATTTTTTTGGTTGTCCCCCTTTTTAAAGATAGGGACAACATTACTTTTTTTCTAAAGTGTAGGCCATTTGCAGGAGCTTAAGCATGTGTTAAAAAATAAAATGAGAGATGACAGCTCCTTCGCGCACCTCTGGAGCAGCCGAGGGTAACGCCGTCAGGTCCTTTAGCTTTTCTCGTGTCTACATTGCGCAGGAGCTCTTCCACTTCTCTCTCTCTTGTTGTTATCCTGCTTGGTTTCTCATTGCTCATAATGGGAAATGTGGGTGTTTTTTGCTCAGGATAAGGAACTGTCATTTTACTTGAGAAATGTCTTCCAGTGCATCTGTCTTTTCTTCGGAGCTTACTGCTAGTGTCCCACCTTTTGTTATGAAGGGTGGGATAGTTTCATCCTTTGTGTTACCTTGCTTGTTTTTAACAATATTCACCATAATTTTGTTCCAAATTTACTTCTTTTTTTATTTTCATTTTTCAGTTTTCTCCCATTTCTGAGTATGTTCCATTTGTTGTGCAACCTGTCAATGGAATTTCTTATATATATATATTCTTTTTTTTTTTTTGTACCAGATCCATGTTTGCTGTCCGAGGCTCTTTTGCATTGAGGTCCAAACCATGGTTGATCAGAGGGCTTCGATGAGTAATTAAGATAGGGTACAAAACGATTTTGTAGCCTCATTAAAATAGAGGGGGAGGAATATACCTTGTGATATTGCCTTGGAATTCATTATCCCATTTTATATGAGACAGAGCCTCTCTGAATCCTGTCCAGTTTGCATTCTCCCACTTCCACATGGTGCTTGTCGTAGTCTGCTCCCTAATTTAAGGCGTGGTTACACTGCCCATCGATTCATCAAATCCAATCATTTTGAGTGGGATTTGCCCATCGATGGGTTTATTCCACTGTTTTTTTGTCCGCTCGTCCGAAGCGATTGGCACCCCATCGTCTGTCGATGGACCAGTGGAAAAATCATATTCGTTGAGAGTCTATAGTATACCTAATTATATATTTTATGCAGTATTATTATTATATATATCAGTAATCTATAATTAATAATCATAATTGTAAATTATCATAGATATACTTATATGAATTATTATTTTAAAAAATCAAACAAAAACAATGCAATATATCTTGTATCCTCATTTGACCGACGAACCTAAACAACCGCGCACCTTTTTCGAAGAGGAAGAACGTCTTCTCGTCATAAGAATATGGAATTCGGAGGCAATTACCTCTCTTCTAAAGAAAGTCCTTTGGAATACAAAGCATCCATATTATCTTTTCGTAGTTCTTTTCGTAGTTTAACCAAAACGAATGGGTGGATGGGCTCCAACCCACTGATAATCATTGGATTCCAACGAAATCTATGGGCAGTCTAACTGTAGCTTAAGTGTTCTCAAGCTAATCTTTGCTAAGACAGCTTCGTGGTCAGATGTCCCGACATAACCAAGTGGGACACACTTTAGTGAATGGGAAGGTAGGTCAGAGATTACTGGGTCAAGAGATGATCCAGAGCGATGTGTTCTGTAAGTCGTGGACTGCCTTCAGTTCGTCGTGCTGGTTTAGGTCTCCAAATAATACAAAATGCTGGCAGTTATAGATGGTCATAAGCTGATCAAGGTTTTGAATTAAGAAATCTATAAGAAGTGTCCCTTGTGATGGCGGCCGGTAGCATCCATAAAGAAGAATACCGCGCCATTTCTTGTTCACTAGTCTGAAGAGTATTAATTCAGTGCCGTCTGGTAAGGA
This sequence comes from Penaeus chinensis, assembly GCF_019202785.1. Lineage (NCBI taxonomy): Eukaryota > Metazoa > Arthropoda > Malacostraca > Decapoda > Penaeidae > Penaeus > Penaeus chinensis. The sequence goes on along the minus strand of NC_061861.1, from coordinate 20,036,966 downwards.
AAGATCTATTATCTGCAGCTGCGGGTTTATTGTGTAGCATAGTGCAATTCCTCCTCCATGCGTATTTATGCCTCTATGCATCCAATTTGATTATCCTCAAATAGGTGAATAGTTGGACGGAACCCTGTCATCAAGGTTTCAGCTATGACTACAATGTTAGCCTTCTGCTAATTTATGAACTGGAGAGTTATTCCTCCAACATTGGGGTGGAATCCTCTAACATTTGTTGAATTGATTAATATTTCGCAATTTTTACCGCTGCCTTGGGAATACTTCTGTCTGTGTGTAGGAGTATGGAGTTGACATATATGTCCCAGAATGGTTCAGTTAATTGGACTGAAAGTTTTGGTAGGGATGAAATCCTGTAAATGGGGCTGAGGTTGACGATGGCCTATAGTGAATTTGGGCTGTTACTGACTTCAATGTAGTTAAAGTTTTCTGCCCATTAGTTGTGATAGCATTCACCAGCTCTTTTTGACATTGGTCGGCAATCCTCTACCTGCAAATATCCTCTGTGTGGAATTTATTATTGCAGTCATTACAGTGTTTTAGTTTTATGCACTTTTCCTGAGAGGGTGGAGAGTTTCTCGGCCCACGTTGGTGGCCTATTCCTCCTGGCCCTCTCCTCTGCGCGTTTTGCTTGGAGTATGGCCTCTGCCGAGATGAATCCTGAAGCAGCGGTTTTCTCTTACCTGCTGTAGGCTTTGAGGATGATTGATTGGTATGAAGATGGTAAGCGCTGGTAGGTTCTTGAGCACGCTCTCGTGAGTGGTAAGGAACCACTTCTGCCACCTCTTGCTTTTGGCTTCTGAATAATGAATTCACTGAATTTACGGCTTTTGATTTTCTGGCCTTTTTCTGATGCCCACTAGATGTACAGCTCTTCGTTTTCCTCAACTTTATTTTCCCAGTCTTAGTCGATTTTATGTGGAAGAGAGAGCAGGCAAGTGTTGTGTTTGTTCATTGCTTTCTTGGGTAATGACCAAGCTGTTGATGAAAAAGATTTCCTTCAGCGCTCGGCGTTTTTTTGGAGAAACCGTCGTCGATGGATGTGAACCTGGAGAGTAGAACCTGGAGAGTTGAACCTCCTTCTGCAGGTTCCAGATGAGACTCACAGCGCTCTCTCTTTCTTTTTCTCTCTCGCCTTATTCTCTTTCTGTTTCTCTCTCTCTCTCTCTCTCTCTCTCTCTCTCTCTCTCTCTCTCTCTCTCTCTCTCTCTCTCTCTCTCTCTCTCTCTCTCTCTCTCCCTCTCTCTGTAAAAGGCTTTAGATGCCTTATATGGTGGCTATGACTGGTTGGGCAGTGATAGTGATATAACGGCTTGACTCTATATTAAAGACGAGTACTACACAGTGAAGGGAACACACGAGACGTCTTAGGGTAAGTGTTGCACGTGGCGTCGTATGTGCGGCCAGCCATCCTTGGGGGGCTGGAAGCTGGTGATCACCTGGTCAGGATGACTGCTGAGAGCGAACTGAGGGGTCAGACGAGGTCACATAGAATCGTCATCTGATTCCTCGCTGGTGTGATGATTCTAAATTTGACTTAGAGCCACATGGTCTATTGGTCTAATGACATGCTATATTGCTTGACCACTTACTAACACCTCGCCCTCGAGGTGCCTTAGATTGGTGACTTAACTTGTTCATATTGTTCTCGCGTGCGCTGTCCTTGGTCTTCGTGGTTGCTCGTCCTTGTCATCATCTTCTTCTCTCTGTTCCTCCTTGATTTCGGATTCGTCTAGACTTCCTCGTAGTCCTCGTCCAGGTCTAACTCGGCGGCGTACTCGTCCACACGTCCTCGGAGATCTCTCGGAGGCGACTCCCTTCCACACCATCCTGGGGCGACTAGTACCTGCACTGGCAAGTTCCTGGTCCTTTCAAGATTCATGGCATATTGAGGATATCTCTGGAGGTGTCCTGTTAGCATCTGGCACTGTCATTTTATGATTCAATAAGCTTCCCAGAAGGTTAGCTTTTTCCCTATTGCTTGTAGCAGTTGTTCCACCAGGCTTAGTGGAGGTATTGTGGATTCCCGGGTTTCCCCTTGGCACTTCTTGATGAGCGATGACCACTCCTTGCTGCCTGATCCCAAAGCTGACAATTTCCTCTTTGTCTTCTTGCCGTCTGTTGCAGGCCCATTTGCACGCAGCTTTCTTTGCAAGCATTTTTGCACAGATTTTTTAAATGTCTTGTGGGATTGGCTTTGTACCTTTGCCACAATCTGTATTTCTTTTTGGACGCTTGACGACATCTGTAGCCAAAACAGGCTTGATCCCCTTGTTTTATAATGTATGTCCATGAAGGGACGTATTTCTCCTGCATATCGGCGAGGGGGCTGGTGATGGAGGATGCTTTGTCGTTTGCATTTCCCACCAGGGGAACATTCCAATCTTGTGACTGAAGTTCTGCCTTCATACCTGGCCAGTTCGCATGGTTCCAAAACCATATTTTTCTTTGTCTCCTTTCGTCAGCGGCGAGGACGAGGCGTGATATAACTGCAAGGTGATCTGATGCTCCTATTTTGCCGAGCAATGATAAGGTCCTCAATTAGATCCAATATAACAGTGTCGAGAGATCTGCCGAGAATGCACGTCAGGAAATCTCTGTAATCTGTCAGCCTGTGAACTGGGAGAAGGTCCTCATATGCTGGCTGAATGAGATGGTGATTAAGGTCCCCAACTATTATGAGATACTGAGAGTGTTGCGAGCCTGAAAGACATCTAAATTTTCTGTTAGGAAGTCCATCGGTGACCTGCCTTGCCACTATGGCCTCTTGTGGGCGCAAAATAGTAGGGACTCATTTGACTTAAGCATGACCTTCAAAAAGACGGCTTCCAGCCAGTCTGGTAAGTCAACAGTTAGCAGTTGAATTTGCACACAGCTACACTTCCGAAGTTCTTTCCTGTTCTGTCTCTTCTTTGCCACTGTGAGTAGCCTCATATCTTACGAAAAAGCAGGTTCTACTTCTGCATTAAGGAAAGTTTCATTTGCCACTGTTATATCGGCACTGATGTTGAGGGCCATGTGAGTCAACTCACCAATATTGGTCCGGAGGCCTCTGACATTAGCAGACAGAACTGAGAGGTGGTCCTTGGTGGCTGTTGAAGGAGGAACAGCAAGCTGATGAGCGGCCCAGTGTGAAAGAAAGAAGTAACGCTGCTGAAAGGGCGGAGATGGAAGTAGTGGTTGAGGGTGAGCTGCTGTTTTCTTGTTTGACAGTTTCGAAATTCTAACAAGAAGTTTTTCAGCTCTCTTTCGAGCAGTTCAGCCTAATTTGCCGAAGCCTTCCACCCGCAGCTGTTCAGGGTGTAACCCCGTGACTTGCAAAATTCGCAGGAGGCCTTACTGCGGCAGTTCCGCTCGTTGTGTCCTCGCCGTCTGCAGTGTGAGCCCATGTGAGGCTCTGGACTCTTCTGTTGCGCTCTCCTTCCTCCCTGAATCTGCTGACGAGTTTCTCGTCTCGTCTCTGATTTACTGGGAGGCGGAGGCAACTGAGCTCTTTGATCAGGATTCATTTTACCAATGGGAGTATGATCCCACCAATCCTGAAATGCTGGATCTTGCTGAGTTTGTGTGGAAAACTCAGCGGCGACCCTGTCAGGCTTTGCAGTTACAGCCTTCGATTTCACAGGAGCAGAGCAGTCTGCAATAAGCTCCTTAGCAGAAAGGGTGGTATCGGGAAGATCAGCCAGAGAGAGGCTGCCGTTCACGAATACCAAGAGCTGCTTGACTAACTTTGATATAGTAGCCTGCTGTGTCTGGATTGTCGTAATATAATCTTCTTGTTTTGTTAATTCGTTTCCAAGAGAGAGAGAGGCTTGATCTGTATGAACGTCCTCCTCATCGATGACTATCACACTCTGAGTGATCCCTTGCAGCTCCCTTAGATACTGCGCCTGCGAGCATTGGAAAGGATGCGAGGGATCCACGCAACTCGGGTGGCAGCTGTTGGGACAGTCGGAAGAGCAGGATACGATTTCGATCTTTTTGGTGGATTTTCCACACACGCAGCAGAAATTGAGCGGCGCGTGTCCTCCGATGTCTTCGATCCGCTTAATTTTCTCGTGGGCGTTGGTGGTGGAAGTCCCGGATGTCATCGTGATCGCGGCGGAGAGTTCTTCTGGGGCGTGGCGGGCGGGGCGATGTTGGTTTGTTGTGTTCATTACTTGCAACGTTCCCAGACTCATTAAAAGTGTGTAAAGGGGTCACTGCCACCACCCGATTGGTACGTGTAAGAAGGGATGCAAGGTCAGAAGAATTGTGGAAAGGAGCGACAGAAGTGTGTGTATGTGTGTGTGTGTGAAGTGTAGTTGTGCAAATGAGCCGAAGTGAGGTAGGCGTGGTTAGAATCTCGAGGAGAGGCGTGTACAGATGCTTCATTTATACTTTAGGGTTTTTGATTGTAAACTTTAAAAAAAAACTAAAATATATTTAGGCGTTATTCAGACTTCCTTCTTACAAAGAGTCGGGGACTTATCAAAAGTTATTATAAAATTGTCTAGTAATTTGTAAAACAAGGCTAAAACACAACATAAAACAAAACATGGCACAGTAAAGCAAACACGAAAAAAAACAAAGATGAAATATACAAACCACAGTAAAACTCGAACCACAAACATTAAAACGAGAACCACCTTCTCTCACGTATAATGCAACTTAAACACTTATCTCCTATTGCCGAGACCACCTTATCCTGCGCACCACAACCACAGTCCAGCACTTGAACTGGCCTCGACCTCGAACCGTCCTGCTTGAAGGTCCGGGGACTTTTCCTTGTCTCCTCGGCCCGCGAAAGTAAGTCTTGGTTCTCATAAGACTTGAAATAAAAACTTACAATATACATTAACATTTTCTTATTATAATGATTTAAATATCTTTAAAGTTTGTTTATAAAATGAATAAAAGTTTATGAAATAAAATAGTAGAAATAAAAAAGAACCATCGTGTACATAGTAAAATAAGCTTATAACATGTTCAGTGTAAACAAGTAAAAATATAGAATGTAAAATATTCATAATAAAGTTGAGATAAAATGATAATAAGCAAAATGAATAAAGAATAAAAGTTTCTTTACAAATTAATTTTTGGCGGTCTCTTTTCCATCTAAGGTCCATGTAAAACACTATGAAAAATAAGTTTATTAAGATACACTAAAACAAAAGTAAAACAAATAAAACAAACACAGGTGACGAGGCCGCGCAGGTGAGTCGCTCCAGGTGGGCTTCCCGTTTTCTGTTGCCGCAGCTTCCTCGCCGCGCCGGGCATCCTCACCCCCGGGGGATAAAAACAGGGGTTTTGGGAGATCTAGGAGGCGTACGAGGCTGCGACCTCCTCCGTGGGGCGAGGGTGGACGCCGTCCTTCATCTCGTAAGGGGGGGGGGGGGGGGCAAAGGATATGTAGGGGACCGTGGACGCAGGCGGTCCACTACAGGTTCACCCAGAGTACTGTCCCTGTGGATTCCCCGAAAGCTGTATCGCACACCAGTTAGAGAGGGGGTGGGGGAGAAAAGATTAAGAAAAAGACGAAAGAAAATTATGACATAAGAAATGTGAAGAGAAAAGGCGATGGAGATGGTGGGGTCCCTTGGGGAGAGGAGGCTGGGAGTGATGGAGGTCTGAACTAGCAGTTTGCTCGTCAAACTAGCGCTCGACAGGTAGTTTGCCAGGTCGTTTGCCACGCCTCGAGGTAATCACGGTCAGGAATGTCGAAATAACGGTTATCAATGATAGAAAATTATATAAATCCTCATATATCTTTCGTGTTTTAAGTATTCAGGTCACCTTCCATAGGTTATCATACAAATGTATGTCAAGTGGCACACTCCGGCAAGGGGCAGGGAGATCACAACATCCAGTGGCGTGTGTGCGTGCTCTCTCTCTGTCTCTCTCTCTCTCTCTCTCTCTCTCTCTCTCTCTCTCTCTCTCTCTCTCTCTCTCTCTCTCTCTCTCTCTCTCTCTCTCTCTCTCTCTTTCTCTTTCTCTGCATTTTCTTTCATTTCTTTCCATTCTTGTCCTATAAACATTTGTCATTTCCTCTTCCTCCTTAGCATGTATCATATCATTATTATCGATATTAATGGTTAATATTCATGCCATAAAAATCATTACATGTACTGTTGTTATCCCTATTTTTGTAATCAATTTCTAATCAATGACCTTCATATTGTTCAAAAGCATGATTATTACTTTTAATCATTGTTATAATTATAATGGTTATTATCATTATTATCATTATTATTATTATTATTATTATTATTGTTGTTGTTGTTGTTATTGTTATTGTTGTTATAATCATCATTATTCTATTGCCATTAATATTATTATCATCCTCATCCTCATCATCATCATCATTATTATCATCACCATTATCATTATAAAGATCAGGATTGTTTACATGACCTTTTTACTGCAATATTTTAGTGACAGCCATGGCCTCTTTAGTTCTAACCGTATTCCGACCAAATTACGAAAGGATTTCCTCACGCGCTAATAACTCATGATAATAAGGACAACAGTAGTGATAATAACTAATCATGATAAAGATAGCAATAAGGAAAATAACTGGAAATGTTAGATATAATAGTAATAATGATGATGACTAACAATAATCAAAATAACGATAGTAATAATTAATAATGATAAAGATAACAATAACGATAATACCTAACAATGCTAAAAATAACAGCAATTGTTAATGTGATAATGATAACAAGAATAATAACTACTAATGATAAAGATACCAATAGATATAAAATGCCTAACAATGCTAGAGATAACAGCAATTGCTAATGTGATAATGCCAACAATAATGATAATACCTACTAATGATAAACATAAGAATAACAATAACGATTCTACTACTAGCAACCGCACGACTGCCCCGCCCTCTCCGCGAAGGTGCGGCGCAGGAGCCGAGAGACCGAGGCGAGGGAGAGCCACGAGGTGCCAGCAGGAGAGCCGAAGGACCCGTGGCTCGTGGGGGGTGGGGGGAGGGGGGGTCCTCAGCTAGCAGCCAGCTTTGACTTATGACCTTTTGCCGGGGACGAAAGGAGGGGGAGGGGAGGAAGGGAGAGGGGGAGGAGGAGCAAGGGAAAGGGAGGAGGTGGAGAGATGGGAGTGGGGGTTAGGGAATTGGGGAGAAGGAGGGGAGTGAAAGGGGAAGAGGGGAGGGGAGGGAAAAGGTGAGAGGGGAGATGAGGGAAAGGGGGAAGGGGATGGGAGGGAATTGGGGAGAGGAGAGGGGAGGGAAAGAGAATGGGAGAGAAATGAGCGAGAGAGAGAGGGTGAATGGGAGAAAAGTGTGAAAGAGAGGGAGAGGTAGATAGATAGATAGAGAGAGAGAGATAGATAGATAGAGAAAGAGAGAGAGAGAGAGAGAGAGAGAGAGAGAGAGAGTGAGAGAGAGAGAGAGCGAGCGAGCGAGCGAGAGAGAGAGAGAGAGAGAGAGAGTGGGAGAGAGAGAGAGCGAGGGTGAGAGAAAGAGAGAGAGAGAGAGAGGGAGAGAGATAGATCAAGAGAGAGAGAGAGAGTGAGAGAGAGAGAGAGAGAGAGAGAGAGAGAGAGAAAGAGAAAGAGAAAGAGAAAGAGAAAGAGAAAGAGAAAGAGAGAGAGAGAGAGAGAGAGAGAGAGAGAGAGAGAGAGAGAGAGACAGCGAGGGTGAGAGAAAGAGAAAGAGAGTGAGAGAGAGAGACAGAGAGAGAGAGAGAGAGAGAGAGAGAGAGAGAGAGAGAGAGAGAGAGAGAGAGAGAGAGAGAGAGAGAGAGAGAGAGAGAAAGAGAGAGAGAGAGAGAAATAGAGAAAGAGAAAGAGACGGAGGGAGGGAGGCGGGATGAGAGAGAGAGAGAGTGTCAGGTACTTGTTATCACTGCTGTCCACCAATTTGTCAAGGTATTGGTTGACTTAAACTCATGGTCTCGTTGCACTATTTATTATTGGCAACGTAGCCGGCTGTGCAAGGTGGAGCCCTGCAGTGGCCCGGGAGGAGGCAGCGTCCGAGCGGCATCGCGACTCGAAGTAGGGTTGTCGTGATCAGATTTGCAGACGGACTGGCACGCACGAGGAATTCATGTACAGAAAAATAAAAACGACGAAACAAAAAAAAAAAAAAAGATCATTTAAAAAGCGCGAGAACAACTGCGTAGGACGACAACATTAATTGAGAAACTATCTTATGAGTTGAGGCTGGCATTAAATAAGGCACAATTGCACTAGTTGCGCAGAAAAACTAGCGAACTGTGTAGTGGCGAATTACCGCGAAGGTGAGGATGCGCACCTCGGGGAAGCCCGTAAGACACTCCCGAGGCAGAGAGGCAGGCTGGGGTTCGCCAAGGCAACACGCTGTCGCCTTTTGTGTTGTTGTGTTTCTCTGATTTTTGTAACGGACTACCTTCGACAGTGGATTGCAACAGTGACCTGTGATCTGATATGAAAAGGTAAAGCTAATTGTATTGGTTTGTGTATATGTACGCTGTCACTCTCCCAGTAAAACACCAGAACTCCTCCTTTTATTTCTTTTTTCCGGTTTTACCTTGTGTTCTTAGTTTGTTTAAGAGAGAAGCATCCAGAATTATAAAGAATAAGTAACGGCCCAAACAATGTGATCTCTCATGGTGAACAAAATGATTTTTTTAGTTGATGAGTTGATAATAAAATAAAAATAAAATCAAATAAGAACTCGGTAAGTGACATATGAAACGTGACGTATGAGCCCGTAGAGTTACAAACCCTTAGTTAGAACAGAGGCTGAGCCAAATACAACTGAGCTAACCGCGACAGAGTGATTGTCTCGGGCAAGATAGCGGTCAGAGGTCATGAGAGATGGGGGAGTGGCTTAGGTCAATACGGCGGCGATGACCTGGGCAGGCCGCCCATCATTGGTCACACCTGCTAGTTGGAGGGCATGACATTTAAGGCTTCTGACCACTCAGAGAGAGAGAGAGAGAGAGATAAAGATAGGGGGAGGGGGGAGAGATAGAGAGAGATAAAGAGAGGAGGGGGGGCATAGATAGATAGCTAGATAGATAGATAGAGAGAGAGAGAGAGAGAGAGAGAGAGAGAGAGAGAGAGAGAGATAAAGAGAGGGGGGGGGTGGGGAGATAGAGAGAGAAAGAGAGAGAGAGAGAGAGGGAGGCGGGGGTAGTGAGAGAGAGAGGGGGGGAGGGAGGGAGGTGGGGGGAGAGAAAGAGAGAGAGAGGATACGGAGGGAAGTGAGTGAGTGAGTGAAAGAGAGAGAGAGAGAGAGAGAGAGAGAGAGAGAGAGACAGAACACGCGTCTGTGTGCATTTCATCGACGTACCTAGATACAACTTTTTAACATTTTGTATGTTTCTCTTTTTCCTGACAGACAAGTAAACAGAGAAGTGCACCCCTCCCCCCCCTCCTCCTCCCCCATCCCCCTCCCCCATCCCCCTCCCAAAGCCTCGTCCTCTGCGCTTCCCGGGACTGTTTTGTCGTCGTCGCCACCGGCTCCGTCACGAGAATAATTATGGCTGTTTTCTTTCTCTATCATCAAGCTTGACCTTATCATATATTCGAATTATTTTGTATTCTTGTGGCTTTACCGACATAAAACGTCACGCGAAATTCTCACGCGGATGAAAAAGAATCTTGGTAATTTAAACAAACATTTGAAAGATGCCATACCTTCGTTAACGTCACTTGCGGCTTCCAGGAAAATATAACGAGAAATGTGATACTTGTTCTTTCTTGGTTTTTGAACGCTGTCGGACGCTGGAATAAGTTTAATTAAGCAGGTGTTCATTAGAGGAAAATTCACACACAAAAAAAAAAATCGTTGCATTGTGTTGCTTAATTTCTTCATTGTTGTTGTTATTCCGGTTTCGTCGATGGCTCATTAGCGGATTTGGATTGGCTTTCGCTCATTTGCCGCCCGTCAGTCACTCTGTCCGTCTCTTTCTCCTCCATCTCTCTCTCTCTCTCTCTCTCTCTCTCTCTCTCTCTCTCTCTCTATCTATCTATCTATCTATCTATCTGTCTGTTTGTCTGTCTGTCTGTCTGTCTGTCTGTCTGTCTGTCTGTCTGTCTATCTATCTATCTCTGTCTTTCTCTCTCTTTCGCTCTCTCTTCATTCTTCCCCCACTCTCTCTCCCCTCTCCCCCACTCTCTCTCCTTCCCTTCTATTTTTTCTCTCTCCTCTTCCCTTTTTCTTTCTCTCCTCCTCTTCCCCTATTCCCTCTCTATGCAAACACGTGTATATCTCTCCCATTGTCCCACCGAACGGCCTCGTGTTCTCGTGCATGCCTGAGACCCTCAAAGGCGGATGTCATTATGGGCGCACGTGTCAGCGTGGGCGTAGGTGAAGGGGGGGGGGGGGGGGGCGCTGGGGCAAAACGATCCAGACGGAAGAGCGAGAAGACAAAAGGCGATTTGATAACGATAACGGTGTACCATCTGATAAGACAGTGACAGATGATGAGATAATGTTGTGAGACGAAAATGGTAATGGGATTGATGATAATCATGCAAAAATGGTAAAAATAATGATAATGGTAATGTTATTAATGAAATGATGGAATAATGATAACGATATACAACTATAATTGTGATAATAAGATAACAAGAGAATTATGATAGAAGATCTGTTGCCACAAGCTGATAAAATAAAGTATTTTCCGTTTCTTGGAATTCATGAAATTACCATGAGTCTTTCGAACAAGACATGCAGAGAGGACATTAGGAACGGGTATACACACGCCTACATGTGACAAGAGGCAGTTACATACTAGTGTACACATAGATGAAATATGCTTACATGCATATACGCCCATAAAGAGAAGCATAGACACACTCACGTATACTTACATATTTACGTTCATAAAAAAACAAGCATACAAGCACACACACACACACACTCGCACAAACACGTCACATACACACACACACACGCACACACAAACACGTCACATACACACACAAACCCCCATTCTCTTCGCCTCCCACCTTCCACCACCTCCGCCCACACACACACATCTAAATTTGCATATTGGATCTCACTCCTGGCAGCCCCCCCCCCCCCTCCTCCCCACCATCCACCCACTCCCCGCTTACCCAACCTTCTGATTCTTCCCTCCAATTACCCACCCTTGTACCACCCCCCCCTCCACTTACCCACCTTCCACCCCTCCCCCCCCTTCCCCACTCTAGCGCCCCTCCACTCCCCTTCTCCGGTCCATTTAGTAAGTGGATCAGGTAACTTGATCGTATCTTCGCTAATCTTACGGCGAGGTGGTTAGCGGCGTGGGCGTGATTCCATCGTCAGCGACCTCGGGAGCGAAAGGGCGTGAGGAGAGACCGCAGAGAAGGAGAGGGGAAAAGGGAGGAAGGAGAGCATGGGAGGGAAGGGGAAGGAGGGAGGGGGAAGATGGGGGGAGGAGGGGAAGGGAGAGGAAAGAGGCTGTCACAATAATTACGATTAAATAGCACAACCGCATAAAGATGAAAATAATTCTCCTATATACAGAGGTATGAGCACTTTCGAATGAGAGGTGTGAATGGTGAATGGAAGAGTAGCGGGTGATTATGCTTGTTCCCGTATGCAAATATTCCCGCGCTAAAGAAATTAGCAAGGCTTCTATTGGTTGCAGCAGGTGTCTTAGGCCTAACATGATCGCTGCTCATCCCCGGCGGAAAAGGACATGATCTCGACCCTTGTTTTCACCGCTATTTCCCTAAAGAGAAATCCAGTTTAGAAGTGTTTTATAAACGAAACTGAAGTGCTATGTCTTCCCGAACTGAGAAGTGCTATAAACTACATGTAAGTGCTGAATAGATAAGACTAAAGTAATAAACGTGCTGTGCGGAAATACGTGAGTGCAGACATGGAAATGACTGTGAAATGACTATTTGTGAAGTGACTGTGACAGTGAAGTGTTGTTCTGCAATTTAGTGCTAGGATTAACCTGTAAAGCGGAAGGGGAGTGAGTGGGGCCAGTGTGTAGGACATCATTCATTTAACAATGTATTGTGTGCAAAGTGAATAATAAGTGAAGTTATTCCCAGTATCTATGTTTCCAATCAATTCCATCAGTGGCTCGCAGTTTCCCATCCCAATAAATCGAGAAAGAAGTAATGTAACAGACCTTGAAATAAGAAATTAATAAGCAAGTAGCATTACGTAGGGATACATATACTTCGTAATAATTTCAAGAAACAAACGGAATTGTTCATGAACTAAACATATCTCGAGTAAAAGGGAGATAGTTGTATTTCGTAATAACGGGGAAGGAGAGGGAGGGAGAGACAGATGACGGGGAGGGAGAGAGGGAGGGAGGGAGGGAGAGAGAAGGACAAGGAGGAGGGAGGGAGGTTAGGAGGAGAGGGAGGAGGGTGGGGGGAGTAGGAAAGAAGGGAGGAGGGGAGGATGAGGGAGAGGGAGGGAGGGAGGGAAGAGATGAGAAAGGAGAGGGAAAAATATAACGAAATAGAGGTCAGAAGGAAAAGGATGGAGAGCGAGGGAGAGGCTGGAGGAATGAGAAAGAGGGAAGGAAGACCGAGATTGAGAAAGAGGGAGAATGAAGGGGAAGTAGGGAAGGGGAGTGAAGAAAGCGATGGCGAAGTAGAAGAGGAGAGAGAGGCAGAGAACGGGGAAGATGAGCAAGGAAAGAGAGAAATGGAAGGAAGAGAAAGGAGAGTGAGAAAGGGGGAAGGGAAGGATTGTGTTGAGAACCGAGATAGAGAACGAAGGAAATAAGGAGGTGAAAGAAAAAAACAGAGGACGAGCATTTGGAGAGGGAGAATGAGGGACAAGGGGGAAGGAGAGGGGAGGCGACGGAGAGGAGGAACGGAGAGAAGAGGAAGAAAGGGCTAGGCGACGTACAGAAGGAGGAGAAGAGGGGAAAGACGGAGGGAGAACGAAAGGGAGAAGAGGAAGAGGCCGATGGCGGAGGCGGGGAAAGGCAGGGGAAAAAATAGAACATTGGGAAGGCGAAGGAGAGGCAAGGGATAATATATATAGAG
>NC_061861.1:20008988-20016488 GCF_019202785.1 Penaeus chinensis | reverse complement strand
CGGAGAATTCCCCAAAATGCGTGAGGCTAATAAAGACACTAAGGCACTCGATCGTTTACCGCAGATTCGGATCCCGAGAGATAAGGCATTCGGTTCCTGTCGCAGCGCCGGATTGCAGACATTCCTTCCACGTGATGATGGACTAGGTATGCTAATCAACTATTTGTTATTCGCTATCGTTATTGTTGTTGCTGGTGTTGTCATTGGTGGTATCATTATTAGCATGACAGCTACTGTAAGGATAGTTGTTAATCTGTAATGAGGAGCCCGACTTGAACCCCAGCCTCGTGAAGCGAGCTGAAGCCTCTCTTGAGGCGAGAACGGCTTAGGGACGCAAATGAGGGTCCCGATCACTCCCCTGATACCTTACACAGATCCTGGGCCTGTAAAATGGTAGCGGGCACTGACCCAGGATCCTACGCAGGCTTGACATGTACCCTGAGCGGAGAAAATGTGAACAAGTCCTTATGGCTCAGCCTATCATTTAAAATACGACAAAACAAAAGAACTAGAAGAAACTGAACTAAAACTGCTTAAGGCACTGAAATGTAAAAAGAATACATACTAAAATTACGTTACTTTCATAAAATACGAAATAAGAACAAGAAATATACGTTAACTTACAAAAAAAAAAAAAAAAAAAAAAAAAAAAAAACTTAAAATGCTAAACACTAAACTTAAAAGGGGACTGAAGATTAAAAACGAAGAGGGAAAGCCGAATCCTGAAGGGCCTCGGTCAAAACACGCCTAAAAGTACTTAAAAACATTGAAAACATAATAAAACACAAATAAAAAGAGACAACGTCCAGCAAATGACCTAGGCAAGTAACGGGAAGTCTGCTCAGTACAACATTTGGTCTGTTGACATCTCAGGCTGAAGTAAATTCAGAGGTGACATAAAAACACAGGTTCAGATAGATCTCTTTTTATTGGTTTGGTCGTTCCGTATTTATACACGGACGTCTTGGTGACGTCACTGCCTTCATTTTCATCTTTACTCATAAAAAAATATAATTAAAATATGAAAAGTACATATAATTTAGAAAATAACCGAGAATGATAAAAGAGTAATCGGGCTAAGACAAATAATCGATATCATTGAAAAATAAAGCTTCTTAAAAAAGTCCTGACGTCATTGACATCGGAAAAACCAACAACTAAAAAGACGATGTCGTAACGTAAAACATGAATAAAAACATTTACAGGTTAAAATAATAAAATCAAAATACAAATACATATCATAAAAAGACAAGTTTGCAATATAAAAAGGACTATAAGGATAAGACCGATATGCGAAGCTGAGCTTCGCCCGGGCTATGCCCATGAGGGGAGCCCGGCCTGTGTCGACTAATGCCGACTCGCTAACGTGTGTCAGCTGGTGCTGACTCGGCTTAGTCCTTACCCGCCGTGGTGCCCAGCCACAGCAGTAACCTCCAGGCGACAATTGCAACTTCTTGCGCCTGGGCGGGGCACGAACCGCCAACCCCTCGGATGAGAGGCCGGCACGTTGCCACTGTACTAGCCCGGAGGCTAAAAATGATAAATTCCGTCATGCTCATCTATAAATCGAAAAAAGCTAAAATAAGAATACGTAAAATAAATCTTAATTTAAAAAGGAACAAATAAAATGACGATCAAAACCTTTAAAAACACTAGATAAAATATTACGGAGGCAAACTTTAAGAATTTAAACAATAAAAGACATCAATCATTACCTAAAAGAACGAAATAAAACACAGAAAACGTGATGAACGTAACTTAGAAAATGGGGTTAAAAAAGGAAAACTAAACTAAGAGTGAGTAGAGGTAAAAAACAGCAAAAAAGATTGTCTGGACACCCCATCTGGATTCTGCTGACTCTCAGAGGCGAGGTTTGAAGAACCTCCACACTACCACTGTTGGTTTGATGGCATCGCGAATCTACTGTTATTAATGCACTGCTGTTATCACTACCACTACTTCTACATAGACATTGCTGCTGCTACTACTGCTAGTGTTGCTGTCACTAGTACTACGGCTACAACTACGACCACTACAACTACTATTACTGCTACTTCTACTAGTAGCAGCAGTAGCAATAATAGTATCATTAACAATGATAATATGAATTATAATAATGATGATAATGATAATAATGATAATAGTAACAATGATACTACTACTAATAAAAATAATAATGATGATAATAATAATGATAATATTAATAATAAGGATATTAATAATAATAATAATAACAATATGATATTGATAATAATAATAATAAAGATAGTAATAATGATATTGGTAAAGATAACAGTTATAATCATAATAATAATACTAGTACTAATAATAATGATAATAAAGATTATAGTAATAAGTAATGATGATGGCAATGATGGTAATAGTATTGGAAATAATAATAGAAATTATGGTAAAATGATAATAATGCATGATAGTAATGATAATAATGATGATGATAGTATTAATAATAATGACAATGATGATAATTATAATTATAATGATAAAAATAACAACAACAATAATAATAATAATAGTAAAAATGATAATGATAGTAATAAAGATAATAGTAACAACGATAATAATAATAATAATAATGATAATAATAATAATAATAACAATGATAATGATAATAACAATAGTAATAATAATAACAATAATAATAATAATAATGATAATTATAATAATAATAATAACAATAATAATAATAATAATAATAATGATAATAATAATAACAATGATAACAATAATAATAATAATAATAATAATAATAACAAATCAACAACAATAATGATAATGATTATGAAAATAAGGAAAATAAGGATAATAATAAGAATAATGGTAATAATGATGATAAAGATGAGGATAATGATAATAATAATAAAAAAAAGATAATAACGATAATGATATGGATGATGGCAATAAGGATAATAATAATAATAATAATAATAATAATAATAATAATAGTAATAGTAATAATAATAGCTGTATTAATAATAACAATTATAATAATGGTGATAATAAGAATGAGAAAAATAACAATAATAATAATAATAATAATAATAATAATAATAATAATAATAATAATAAAAATAATAATAATAATAATAATAATAATAATAATAATAATTAAAATAATAATGATAACAATGTTGATAATAATAATAATAATAATAATAACAGTAATAATGATAGTAATAATATAATCTGTAATATCAATAATGATAGTTATAATAATGATAATAAAAAATGCGACAAAATAAAAATAATAATGATAATAATAATAATATCAATGATAAAGATAATAATAGTAACAATAGTAAAAATAAAAGTAATACACTAAATGATATCAAAAAACAATTATGATATCGATGATAATGATAATGAAAACAACCGCAAAAATAATGATAATAATAATGATAATGAAAACAAAAGATCATAAAAATAACAACATTAACAAAAATAGGAAGATTAGTAACAATGATAATAATAATAATAATGATAATAATAGTAATAGTAATTATTATTAATATTATTATAATAAACAATTACACTAACAATTACAACAATAATGATAATAATAATAACAATAATAAAGATATAGATCATGTTGATAACAATAATGATAATAATATGAATACTAATATTAATGATAATGATAATACTAATATTAATAATAATAATAATAATTATAATAATAACAATAATGATAATAATAATAACAATAATAATGATAAAGATCATGATGATGATAATAATGATGATAATGATAATAATAATAGTAATAATAATAATGATAATGATAGGAAGAGGAAGAAGAAGAAGACTGATAATAGTAACTGGAGAATAATAAACAACATAATGACAGCAGAATCTAGGCCTACGGCCCAAGGCCTCGTGACCCCCTACTGCATCCATCCTCAGGCCTGCAAGTGAACGTCAGATGGATTTCGAGTGTTGAGTTATCTTATCAATAAACCTATATCGCCTCCGCGTCAGAGGATGTCCTTCCGAGCGGCATTCGAACCTTTGGCGTCGCCAGTGAGCCGGATATAATGCCTGCTGTCTTACTATATCGGTTTTATTATCTAATCCATGATGTGTTTTTTTATTCTTTAAGTCTACGATTTTAGGGAAAACACATAATTCAATTCTGATTAACGCCAATGCAAATTCAAAATGGCGCATTACGCATTCTCAGATCTTTTAAATACCCACTATTCCTACGCCTGTGTAAATATCCAACGGCAGCTTCCCACAGGAGATTCTGCAGCCTGCCATTGCTTAGGAAACACCGCCCCGGTTTCTACTTGTTCTCTAGAAACCGGTCGTTTGGTTTTAAAAAAGAAACCGATTTGATTCAACTCAGCCACCTCTCGGTCGCCGAAGATAAATGCTGTCGATTATCTCAGAAAATAAGACATCAGAAGTTTAGGCTGGATGCTGTGCTGTTTAGTCATGAGGTGTATGCCCACTTGAGTACTTTTTTGTACTCCAAATAAAGCGTACGTTTTAAGTGAATATAGTTTCTTTTATGCCTTAGGGATAGCCATATTATTCATCAATATTTCTATAACATTAAATCAAAATCTGACTTAATCTTTGGTTTAGAGTAACGTAGTTAGCGTAATTATTCTCTCGTAGTAAGAGTGACGCGGCACTACAACAGATCGTCTTTTAAGATGTAAGCACTGCTCTAAGTTCCTTATTGGCTCCCTTGTTAGTGAGACAACCACTCCTAATATGATAACAGCATTTCATAACAATGAAGTTGGCACCTTTAATAGGAATGGAATTAACAACATTGATATCATGAAACTGACAAAATTAATAACAATGTGGATGGCAACATCAACATTAATAAATATGATATTAGAGCAACAACATCAACATTAATAAATATGATATTAGAGCAACAACATCAATAATAATGATGATTAACAACTACATGAATAGAAACATTATTAACGATGGCAATATCAGTGATGATAGTAACGATTTGATAACGATGCAACGATAATGTTAACAACGAATTAACAATGATAATATTGATGGAAGCGACAACATTTACAATATTAATGTCACCAGTATATTCATGATAACAAAAACAACACCATTAATGACAACAATACGTTGATAAAGGAACAACATTATCACCCTTAGTAATATTACCAAAAAGACAAAAACACTTCCCAACAATGACAGCAACACTACTAACAAATACAAACGCTAACAGCACTACAACGACAACAGTAATTTTCCCAAGAAAGACATCATTGCCAACGAAAACAAACACCATTCCTAACAGAGACAACGTCAGTACCAGCAACGCCAAACGACAACATTCCCAACAAAGACAACGACGCCCATGCCCACACGGCGCCCCTGAACCAGCTTCACTCCCCAATTACATCAATAAGGAAGCGTGCTGCCTCCGTCGCCGCTGAACGACAGATGTGTCGCTCGGAAATGTGAACGGCTGATCGCCAGGTGAGGACGCAACGCTGTTTCCGGGTCACGTGACATCTGATAATGCATGTCCTGTCTCTGCCTGATACCTGAGTAGAGTTTTTTCTTTCTTTCTTTCTTTCACTCTTTCTTCCCTTCTTTCTATTAAATGTGTGTTGCGTGGAATGGAGTAACTGCTGTGTGCAAGCATACTTGATGGGTTCTAATAACTCTGATGGGTGACTGTGTTTGAAGTAGCTTTGATAGGCACGCGTCCTGCAGGCATTGAAGCAGCTTTGATAGGTGTGTTGCATGGGCTGTAATAGCCTTGGCGGGTACATGCGTTGCGTGCATTGAAGTACCTTTGATGGATGAGTTTTATTTGGTTTAACCAACTTCTGTGGGATTGTTCTGTGTGCATATAATCGCTTCGTGGGGGAATGTAAATGTCAATTAAAATATCTGAGGTAATGCATGGATTTTAAAGATAATAACAATTACATACTAACAGTAAGGTAAATAGGAGATCAAATAAATAACCGCCGTGATGATAACCTTATGGCAACTGGAAGTTACGCTCAGAGCACCCCGCCCCCCCCCCCCCCCGTTAATCTTATCAAAGTATCCCCTCGCCTTTCTACCTTTGTACTCGACCTTCCCTGATCTCTCCTCGCCAGCCGTAATTCAATTCGCCGTCAATCAGGGGAGACGCACCCAAGCCCTCCCTTGCCAAAATATTTTTCCTGAGGTTTCGCAGCCTCCGCCGAGTGCCGCTCGAGTTCCCTTCAATACTGCATTATCGCTTGAAATCCGCGCTGGATGTGCCACACTTCAAACTCGATTGCCTGTGTCGCCGGGCCGCCTGGCACTCGAACTTACCGTTGGCGTTATCATGTCTTAATCGTTCTGTCATTATCATTATTTCATGATTGTATATTCCGTTGTTTATGATCACATATATAGTTGTTAATATTATCATTACTATTGTTATTGTTGATATTATCATCATGATCATCGTTACTGTTTTGATATTCTTAGCATCGTTCTCAATGTTGCCAACATTGCTTTTGTTGCCATAGATGCTATTACTGCCATTTTCAATACTATATTCACCGTCATCATTACCATTATCATCGATACCATTATCACTATTATCATCATCATTATTACCGCTATTTTAGTTACCATTATCAAACATGTTATACTAATTAGTAGTAGCATTATTCTTAATAGCATTATCATTATTATTGATATTACTGTATTATTATTTTTATCACCATCATTGTCATCATCATTTCATCTTCATCATCATCATAATCCTTGCTATTATTATATTTATTATTGTTGTCGTTGTTGTTGTTGCTACTGTTGTTATTTCTATTATTATTATTATTATTATTATTATTATAATTATTATTATTATTATTATTGTTGTTGTTATTATCATTATTATTGTTTTTATTATTATTATTATTATTATTATTATTATTATTATTATTATTATTATTATCAAATTTATAATCATCATCATTTTCATTATTATCATTATTTTTATCACTACCAATATTGTAGTCATTGCTGTTGTTGTTGTCATTATCATTATTATTTATATTATCATTATCATTATTGTTATCATTTTTATCTGTATCGTTACCATTAATGCTTTCATTAGTATCTTTATTATCATTACTATTATCATTATTATTATGCTTGTTATCATGGTTGTTATAATTATTATCGTTTTCATTATATATTATAATCTTTATTATTATTTCAGTTATTATTACTATTATAATTATTATTATAATCATTATACTTATTGTCATCTTCATTATTATCATTGCTATTATTATTATTATTATTATTGCAACAATTATTATTATTTTCATCATCACTGTAATTATTATTATCACTTTACTGTTATTATCATAATCATTATTATCTTTATTTCTGTTATTATCATTATTGTTATTATCATTATCATTATTATTATTATCATTAATCATTATCATTATTACTACTACTATTATTAATAAGATTATTATCATGATTGCT
>NC_061861.1:19978988-19988988 GCF_019202785.1 Penaeus chinensis | reverse complement strand
ACCCGAGTCAAATCATTGTCATCGTAATGCATGTGAACTATTTATTTACTTCATCGTGTGCCTTGGCTAGTTCAGTACCATTCGCAAGGCATGATACCCTTTCCTTAAACTGTACGCAGAACGTTGCCATTTTAAGCCCTCGTACAACAGGCTGGGCGAAATGAAATCTGGATGACCTTTATCTAAAGATAACCCACAAGGGTTATTTTAAGTCCGGGCGACGGCGGTTGCGTGCCGTATCGGACATCAATTATAAGTGGCGTTCGTGAATGGCCAGCGCGGGCGTTCTATTCTGAGCCGGTGCTTCGTTAGCGATTCATGTTTCTCGTGTCGCCATAGTTACACATCATAAAACAGCGATCGGACCGACGCTCACCACTTCACCGGGGTTAGGAATGCCGAGGGGCTTCGCCGTAAGGGGGGGGGGGGCATCGTTGCACGGGTGCTGCCACGGCCTTGCATGCCCTGGGTCGACTTGCGTGCGGAGGCGAGCCATTCGGACACGATATGCTAGCGATGTTTTTTTTTTTTTTTCTCTTATCACTATTCTTTTACCACGACTAGGGATTAAGTTTTCATCACCTTCGTAAATAACTTGGAGGAATATTTGTGACACATCCGTTACTCATGCTTCTTCACGGATATTAGTAACTATAAACGACAAAGAGGAAAGAAGTTCGTGTAATAATGGTAATGACAAAGCTATGCCACAACCTTGAGCGTGAATAATGAAATACAAAATGGGACACAATACAAGGCCACAGTCTGCCAAGGTCGCTCTTATCACGCAAGAAGCCACGAAAAATCCTCTGCGTGGCAACATTAACCAAACACCGCATTGTAGTATTGTAGTGTTTAGTTCGTATCTTCGTGGATACCAGTACTGGGAGTGATATTTACGTATATCATTCCGAGGATTAGAATTGGGCCATTTGGCGGATATATAGTCGTATTGTTTGTTTTATGATTATTATTATGAATTATATTTACTTATTTAATCATTTCAAAATTAAAATTAGAGAAATTCTAGCTTTGGACGGATGACACTGTTTTATATCCTTTATTTCATTGTTAAGTGAAACTGACTTTTAAACGCTGCCTTCTCACGACTTGCAGATGGAGGCCATGAAGGTGCTGACTTCCCTCCTCGTCCTGACCCTGACCGGACCCACGCTCGGGTATCCTTATACCCGGGGCGTGCCCTCGAGGTCCAGCGGGCGAGGGCGGGAACAGATGCTTGAAGGAGGTCTTGGAGAGTACCTCGGAGGCTACATGGAGGACCAGCAGTACGCTCTCCCCGAGTACCAGCCCACCTACCGTCACGGATACGCCGCTCAGAGGCCGAGAATAAACGCAGTAAGTGAAATACGGCTTGGTGTCACCGTAGACTGTTTATCTATACTATATTGGTAATAGCCATTTGACCTGAGGTGTTCGATTGCTGTACCTGAAAGTAATATTGTTTTTTCCTTTCGTCAGGAGGCCCTCGCAGCTCTGCTCCCTTACCTGACTGGCGCTAATGACGACTATGCCTACGACTACAACACCTACAGCGACGACGAAGGGACGTGGTACGACGACACAGCCAACGCCGAAATCGCAGAACCCGTCGAGAACGACGACGCCGCCCTTTTCCAGTACCTCATCAACCACCGCAACGGCAGGTATTCTCTCGAGGACCTGGAGAATCTGGAGCGCGAGGCAGAGATTGAAGACAACACCGAGAACCAGCTCCACGCCCTCCTCGCCAAAAAGGTAAACGCGAACGGCGTGACGTCGGTGTGAAGGCCTTTCCTATGCCTGAGACTGAGAAAATGCGTAAAACTTAGACCCGACGAACACGCCTAACGCTCCCCTTTTGTTTCACGCAGATTAACAAGAAGGCGAACATGCCAGTCCTCGGAAGCCGGCAGGTCGGAGCCGCCCCTCTTCCCGCCGTCAGCCTGAGGGGACAGAAGGAGGAAGCCCTCGACATCCCCGCCACTTCCATCAGACGACCTGTCTTCGCCCGCCAGATCACCACGCAACCAGAGGAACAGGTAAGCAGCCCGAAATGCCTTCCTTGCCTCAATGTAGACTCACAGGCAGACGCCAACACGAGATCGGATTCTCTCTAAACACTATCTAAGCGAACGCTCTTGCTCTCCCCCAGACCGCATCAGAGTCAGCCCTCGTCAGCAACGACAAGCGCAGCGTCAGCACCGCCAAACCAGAGGAGGAGAAGACCGTTTCGAGCACCGTCATCAGCGCTGTCACGGACAAGGCTGACGAATCCACGACCATGTCCCCGTACATGCTGAACCGCTACGATGCCTTCCTGAAGTACCTGGACAGGGAAAGAAAAGTTCGCCAGGTGAGTACAAGGCAAAAGAAAGAAGGAGAGAGAGAGAGAGAGAGAGAGAGAGAGAGAGAGAGAGAGAGAGAGAGAGAGAGAGAGAGAGAGAGAGAGAGAGAGAGAGAGAGAGAGGGAGGGAGGGGGGAGAAAGACTTTGCCAGATGAAAGCAAAGGAAGAGATGAAGCGATAGAAAGAGGGTAACATAATCCAAGAATTGTCTCCTGATTTAGTTGCTTAGAATTTTGCTTCATAATCATTTTCCAAGAGCAAGCCAGCGATTCATTCGGTCCTAAGATATACATAGTACACACACACACACACACACACACACACACACACACACACAAATGCAACACACTAACAAACAAACAAGCAATCAAGCAAACACATACGAAGCCCCCCTCCCCCCCGTGAGGCGTGGGCCCCCGACAGGTCGCGCCCAAGACGGCACCTCAGACGGCGCCCGGGGGGTGGGGGGGTGGGGGGCGGCAATCAGCGGTGCAGCGCCGGCGTCAGCGCGACTCGCCGGCACCGGAGACAGACGCTTCGGGGTTCTTTGGCTCTCATCTTTTCTTGTCCATCCCCTTCTTTTCAATTCTGTTTTATGTTCGCGTTTTTCCCTCTTGTCGGGTTTATCTTCTTTCTCAGGGTTTTCTCCTCTTATTATGTTTTCTCTTTCTCGGGGTTTCTTGCTCTTCAGGTTACTGCTCTTTCATTTCCCCTTCCTTCCCCCTCACAATTCTCATTTCCCTGTTTTCCGTCCCAGCTTTCTCTCGACTCAGGTTTACTTTCCCTTTCTGGTTTGTTTGTTTGTTTGTTTTCTTTTTCAATTTCTTGCCTTCTCAAGTTTCCAGCGTCATGCTCCTTGAGTGTTGCTCTTCCGCCCACTTTCTGTTGTTTGTGGTGGTGTTTGCTTTTCTATTTATTTATCTATACATTTATCTGTCCGTCTGTCTGCCCATATATGTATCTATCTATCTTTCTATCGATCTATCGTTTATCAGTTGGTCTATTTATTAGTCAGTCTATCCATCCATCTATTTATCTATTTCTTCGTTTGCTTGTTTTATCGCTTATTTAATATTTCTCCTAATACCTCTCTCATTCGACTGCCCTTCCACAGCCATTAGCAATCTGCTATCAGCTAATTTTTATGATTCATTTTCTTCCACTACTCATATACCTGTAACTTTGTTCCAAATGTTGCTACTGCTTCTGCCACTGTTAATGTTACTTACTGACACAACTGTCACTACTAATATCAGTATCACTATTTGTACTGCTGCTATTTTCCAACTACAATTATTTCCACAATCGCTATTACCACTCTTGCTGTGATTACTTATGTTATTCCAATTAATAGTTCACTGCTATCGTTATTTCCTTTAATATCACTAACGCAACTACTACTATCGTTATTACTATCATTTCTATTACTGAAAATACTAATATTCCTATTCATTCTAACTCCATTCTTACGAAACAAGGTACTTTGACCATTATAACTTCTACTATTACTACTACTACCAATATGCATCGTGAAACTCGATTATGTCGCTAGTAAATCGTTTTGTGTTTAGAAGGTCATGACGCAATCGCTATTCTTTTTCTATTTATCATTCCTCTTGTTACTTCTTTTGAAACCATTCCTACTCTTTCCCTTACGCTGACAATTTGGACCCTGATGATATTGACGATGATAATAACAATGATGCTGACACTAATGGTAGTAGCGATAATCATAATGATGACGTTATCAATAATACCGCTGTTATTAATACTGCCATTACAATTATTATCTTGTCCGTTGCCAGCAAGAGTAGTCTTGGTACTTTCTTATTCACATCATTATTGCGATCTTCTTCGCTTTTCTTCCGTCACCGGCAAACCTATAATTACTTTCCTTCTAATGTCTTTCCTCGAACTACAAAAATCGCAATAGATGTCGCACGAACACCGCCAGTCCATCAGCACTAAATGCAGCAATTTTCTTCGTTATCATGGGCGTTACGTGTTTCCTGGTCTTCACAATCTCCTTCGTCATTAACCACAATCCTTCCAATCTCCAAGGATAAAATTAGAATCCCCGCGGCTCTTGGGCGGAAAATACGAGGCGACGAGAATACCAGCGTCCAATCCATCATAAGGTTTTTTTATTTTTTTGTTTTTTTTCGCCGCGAATTCCCGTGTTCCGTAGAAAATCACATTGGAGTCCACGCCGCCGCTTCGGGTGAGAGGGAGCGAGCGAGGGGAAAGCGACTCTCGGGACTCTGGGCGCAAGGGCGGGTTATCGGCGCCTCCCTGGACGAGCGAAGTGTAGGCGCTGTAGCTATTGATCCCAACGTATCATTGTGTGCAGTTGCTCGATGCCACGGACTTCGGCGGCGGCGGCGACGGACGGGAAGCAAGGTGAATTTAGCGATGGAAGGACCTCGGCGGTGGGCGCTGGCGGGCCTTCCTCGCCTTCTCCTTCTTCTCATCCTCGTCCTCCTCCTTCTTCTGCTTCTTCTTCTCTTCCTTCTTCTTCTTCTTCTCTTCCTTCTTCTTCTTCTTCTCTTCCTTCTTCTTCTTCTTCTCTTCCTTTTTTTCTTCTCTTCCTTCTTCTTCTTCTTCACTTCCTTATTATTATTATTATTATTATTATTATTGTTGTTGTTGTTGTTGTTATGCTTCTTCTTTCCTTTTTCTGTTTCTTCTTCTTTTTCTTTTCTTTTTTCCTTCTTCTTTTGAAATCC
The DNA here is from genome assembly GCF_019202785.1 of Penaeus chinensis. Classification (NCBI taxonomy): domain Eukaryota; kingdom Metazoa; phylum Arthropoda; class Malacostraca; order Decapoda; family Penaeidae; genus Penaeus; species Penaeus chinensis. The sequence goes on along the minus strand of NC_061861.1, from coordinate 19,983,917 downwards.
TCTCCTCCTTCCGTGGCTGGACTTATGGATTCATGTCTTCTTTTTGTGGATGATGGAGGGCCTGGCAAAGGAATGAATAATAAAGCTGATGTTGCTGTAACACGTCACCCCTTCGTATAGCAACAGCCAGTGTGCCTCGGATTACAACAAAATTTCGAGACGCTTACACAAACACTCGCATCGCACACTCACACAAGCACTTCCTCTCGCACGCACACTCATACAAACGCCCCCCCCCCCCCCCCCTCGCACGCACGTTTCCGCAAGGCCAAAAACCGATCGAGTACCGGCGGAGGAGCACGGCCGCACCCCCGCAGATCCTCTCTCTCTCTCGTGCGAGGGTCCCTTCAAACCATAACTTGGCCGGCCGCCCACGCTCGCTGTACCAACCCACCGAATTTTGCCTCAACCTCCACCCACGCCCACGCCCCCACCGGCTCGGAGCGCTGCCTTTCCCCCTTTAAAGCTGAGAAGTCCATCCCACCCGTAACACACACCAAAATATAAGGCCGCTCGATCCGTTTTCACATTAAGATCTGTTCTTTGTGGCGGTTATTCCTGTCGCGATGCTTTCTTCGGATTAAATCCCACGTTGTCAGAAAAAGCTAGCTTAGCTAAAAGGATGCAATTCCATTAGGTCTTAGGTTGCCATGGTAACTAGAGCAAAGCAACCTGTTGTGACCCTGTGTGGGTGGGTATGGTTGCCACGCGTCGCCAGATGGATGAATTACCCGCTGCCGACGGTATCAATTGCAAAAGAAGACAAACAAGAAATGTTCCTCTCATCCCTCACTCGAGCTTCTCAAAAACGCATTTCGGTTACAAAGAAGCTTCAAAAGGACGAACGCCTTTTCCTCCTTCACTTCCGCACGCCAAGGTACACTTGGCAGTCGGCCCTCCCACACAGGGACTTAAAGGGAGAGCTGCCGAGCCGAGGCCGAGGCTCACCTATTCCCTCCGTCGCCCGCCTCGGCTCTCAGTCCCCGGGATTATCTATTTCCGAAGCATTTCCGGCTATTGATACCTGGCGCTTATAAATATGTCGCAGTTTTTTTTTTTTTTTTTTTTTTTTGTATATTATTGGGCATACGTGTTGGTACAAATAGACATACGAAAATGCAATCCTTGCTGTACATTCATGCTGTACCTAGATTGCACTCAATACGTAGAGGCATATGTAAAGATTTATACGCATTTATGCCTATATTCATAGATACTCGTGCAAGTGAACACACACACACTTACACACATCAATTCGTTTAATCATACTATACGTGCAGTATTTATATATTTAAAAGGACACTTGCACAGTGACAAATTGAGGATGCAAAGCTACATTTGTGTGTTTATTTCAAGACATGTATAGCCTTGCGTTGTGTTTAATGTTTGCCAAACAAACCATTAGTCATCTTGCACTCACATGCGGCAACATGCATACATTCTGCGGCCACACAGAGACCAAGGAAGGAGGCGAAGACGCCGTCGACTGCGTTCGCTTGTAATTAGTCCATAGCCGAGCATCCTTGTCGTCGAGTTTTCTATATACAGAACACTCGACGACCCTCCTCGAGTGGCCCTCCACCGTGATGACGTCAATGGAAAGATCTATGCAATTGGCTGAGTAGATTATGACGTCGAGAGGTACCTGAGAACCATTGGTCCAGTAGTTAGTGACGTCATTGGGGGCGCTTCATCCCATTGGACGAGAGATGTTATGATGTCAAAAAAGGCATCGGGGTCGAATAGATGATGCGAAAGAGTGAATGCGAATGAGAGGATCTAATCCCCTTCGACCGCGCTTCAATTCATGCGTGTTTATGTGCACATAAATTCCTCCCTGTACCTATTTCCTGCACGCCATTCAAGCGACCCTCTCTCTCTTCTCTTTCCAGCAACAGGACTTTGAGCAGGAGCTGCAGCAGGAGATGCGGCCCCCACAGAAGAGGTTCATCACCGACCAGGAGGCTCTGACGCAGCAGCTGGCCAGCCTGAAGAAGAGCGTCGCCTAAGCCGCCCGACGACGATCAACACGCGACCGATTAATGCCAAATGAGGTGCTGCTCATTAAGGAGGAAGGAGACGAAGGAGGAGGAGAGAAGGAGACGAAGAAGAGGAGGATGAAGTAAAGAAAAAAGAAGAAGCGTAGGACGAGAAGCGAGTGGAAGACACACACGACTAAACGAAGTTTCTCCTCGAGAACAAGGAAGCCCAGAGGCCGAGGAACCACGAGAAACCGCGAGAAAGCACGAGACTCGTGACCCTGGAAGTGATGAAAGTATAAAGATGTCCCACAGGACGTGTCACGTGACTGCCCATAGTCATGCCATCGCCACGTAAGCTGTCACTGACGAGGCACTTCGCTAAGACGACGATTCTGATAATGCCGTTCAAATGTTCGAATGTTCAGACGTTCGAGTCGCGTCGGCGCCGGTGTATTCAAGCACATTTGCCTTTCTTATTTCCAAGCTAGAGGTAGATGGTGATGGCAAAAACTGGTCTCTCGATGCCTAGACAATGCGCATTCATCTCATTATTCCATTTTCTTTCCACGACCCTTAGGCGACTTCAAACCCATCGTTTGTCTGGAACTTTCTTAATCCACGAATACTGCCTGATCTGTCTTGCCTGTGGACCTCCTTCGTTGAGCAGATTTGTGGGTTTCCGGTCCTTCCGTTTCTGCCTCTCTTTTGTTAGTAGTTTCTCTTTCTCTCGATCAGAATTCATTGCCATGGTTACCGCTGATACGAGGTTCATTTCATTGGTAACGTCACTGCCTTCGGTTTGGACAGAGCGACTTTTTTCACTTCGTTGCCCTTCGTGTGAATCCCAAACGTGTGAGGGAAGCTGTATCGAGCACAAACCACATAATGCCGCTAAGAGCATAAATAATGATATGGCTTAAGATTAGACTTCATTTTACTCGGTGTGTTAAAGTCAACTCTCCAAATCCAGATTTTACCCAGCAAGTAGATTCCAAAGTTTGGCAGAAAGTGTGATGTGTGTGTGTGTATATATGTATGTATATACATATATATATATATATATATATATATATATATATATATATATATATATATATATATATATATATATATTTATATATATATATATATATATATATATATATATATATATATATATATATCCTGACATCACATATTTCGTAGCCCTGTTTGGCTGATCACGTCATTTTCAGCAAACGTTTCTTAGCTGTTCATTGTCAATTTAAACAAAACCAAAAAAAAGTATTACAATATATATTATTCGAGAACATCACTTTACATTTTTTCTTCTAATTGTAAAATATTACGATGTATTCGTCTTTTCCGATGCAATCCAGTGTTCACTTTCGACGACGTGTAAAGGCAAAAGATCTCTCAAAGTCTCACCCTCCGTAACGGTCGCTTTCCTTCTGTTTTTCGGTCACGGAACTTCTAACGAAACTCACAGCCATTTCAGAGACTCCTGTGTGACGACACGCATGCGCAGACGTTGCCAGAACACTGCGCACGTGTGTGTCTTCAGGAGGAACTCCTTCTCATATCCTTATTTTCCTCGGATTATTGGCTCTACACTTTGAAAATTGTTGAAATTGTTTTCGGTCGTTCCTCGTTCCATCTTCTCACTCTAGGTCTAAAGTTTACAGGTATTTTGTCTCGTAAAGGTATCAGTGTTTTTGATGAGTTATCATTCCTCATAATGGAGTCTTGCCTCATTCTTTCTCAAGAGGGAATTTGTGGCAAGGGTTAGATCAATTCGTGCTACAAGTGGTACCTGTTTCTATGAGTTATCGTTCTCTTCTTTTATTTGAAGGAAAAATGATAATAAGTTTGGTCTGAAAAGATGATCCTAGATGAGTTTAAGCCCGAAAGTATTTTCTTTTTTTCAAGGGCTCTTGTCAAAGAATGAAAAAAAAAGAAAGAAAAGAAAAAACGAACGATACGCCATGTCTTTCCAATAGTTTTATGTATTTTCATCCGATGCATCTCTAACCTCATTAAGGAGTGAGTGACTTGTCAACAAAGACTATTTATTAACCAGCTCGGGTACCGTATCTGGCGGTGCCCAGGCGGCGGGTACCCGGCGCTTCAGACGTTCAGTCCTTTCAATCTCAGTGAAGAAAGAAAAACCAAATGAGACAAAACGAAAAAGCTCCACGCACTCCCTAATGCTCTTACAGTTTCATCTCTGGTTTTATTCGCTCTTTTTGAACTTATTCAGATGCCAAATAATACCATAACTGCTGCTTTATTTCTTAATCCTTCTACTAAGGATAATCAATTTGTACATTGTATGTACCATATCACCTCAAAAATCAAATGACTTATTTTTGTATAATACAAATAAAAAAATAATAAGGCCAATAACAATCTTTGTTAATGGCGCTTGGGCATTAGTGAACAGAATCCGACTCCATATCATTGAGATATGTTGACATCATGATTCGTATTGGATATTTCTTCTGTAGTACCTAATGCCTTCCAACAAGGAACTTATTTCTTGAAATGTGATACTATGTAAATCTTCTGACATTTGTTAATAAACTTATATCTTTTATTAATCTAGCATGTTATTGTTGTTGCCACGAAGACTCAACGGCCGCCACTCCCCACCGAAGCGGCTTCCTGTAAATATCATTTGGTATCTCATAGTATAGCCGATCCTCTGTTAGCCAGGCTGTTTACTTCCTACACACAGTCTTTGTCTTTCGTACGGGTTTTCAATAAAATGTTTGAATATGCAAATCATCTATTCGTAAAAGCGAAAACCTTAATTTTTTTTCTCTTATTTTGATTATTATTTTGATTTTTTTCTCTCTCAGCAGGCAAGGTGACTCGCCTTTGTGTCTGTAAAGACAATGATATGCATATCACTAGTGCCGTAAGGTGGAACTAATGATCTTCCAAAACAGTAAAAGCAGATATCTAG
>NC_061861.1:19941488-19951488 GCF_019202785.1 Penaeus chinensis | reverse complement strand
TCTCTCTCTCTCTCTCTCTCTCTCTCTCTCTCTCTCTCTCTCTCTCTCTCTCTCTCTCTCTCTCTCTCTCTCTCTCTCTCTCTCTCTCTCTCTCTCTCTCTCTCTCTCTCTCTCTCTCTCTCTCTCTCTCTCTCTCTCTCTCTCTCTCTCTCTCTCTCTCTCTCTCTCTCTCTCTCTCTCTCTCTCTCTCTCTCTCTCTCTCTCTCTCTCTCTCTCTCTCTCTCTCTCTCTCTCTCTCTCTCTCTCTCTCTCTCTCTCTCTCTCTCTCTCTCTCTCTCTCTCTCTCTCTCTCTCTCTCTCTCTCTCTCTCTCTCTCTCTCTCTCTCTCTCTCTCTCTCTCTCTCTCTCTCTCTCTCTCTCTCTCTCTCTCTCTCTCTCTCTCTCTCTCTCTCTCTCTCTCTCTCTCTCTCTCTCTCTCTCTCTCTCTCTCTCTCTCTCTCTCTCTCTCTCTCTCTCTCTCTCTCTCTCTCTCTCTCTCTCTCTCTCTCGTTTTCTTTCTCTCTCTCTCTCTCTCTCTCTCTCTCTCTCTCTCTCTCTCTCTCTCTCTCTCTCTCTCTCTCTCTCTCTCTCTCTCTCTCTCTCTCTCTCTCTCTCTCTCGTTTTCTTTCTCTCTCTCTCTCTCTCTCTCTCTCTCTCTCTCTCTCTCTCTCTCTCTCTCTCTCTCGTTTTCTTTCTCTCTCTCTCTCTCTCTCTCTCTCTCTCTCTCTCTCTCTCTCTCTCTCTCTCTCTCTCTCGTTTTCTTTCTCTCTCTCTCTCTCTCTCTCTCTCTCTCTCTCTCTCTCTCTCTCTCTCTCTCTCTCTCTCTCTCTCTCTCTCTCTCTCTCTCTCTCTCTCTCTCTCTCTCTCTCTCTCTCTCGTTTTCTTTCTCTCTCTCTCTCTCTCTCTCTCTCTCTCTCTCTCTCTCTCTCTCTCTCTCTCTCTCTCTCTCTCTCTCTCTCTCTCTCTCTCTCTCTCTCTCTCTCTCTCTCTCTCTCTCTCTCTCTCTCTCTCTCTCTCTCTCTCTCTCTCTCTCTCTCTCTCTCTCTCTCTCTCTCTCTCTCTCTCTCTCTCTCTCTCTCTCTCTCTCTCTCTCTCTCTCTCTCTCTCTCTCTCTCTCTCTCTCTCTCTCTCTCTCTCTCTCTCGTTTTCTTTCTCTCTCTCTCTCTCTCTCTCTCTCTCTCTCTCTCTCTCTCTCTCTCTCTCTCTCTCTCTCTCTCTCTCTCTCTCTCTCTCTCTCTCTCTCTCTCTCTCTCTCTCTCTCTCTCTCTCTCTCTCTCTCTCTCTCTCTCTCTCTCTCTCTCTCGTTTTCTTTCTCTCTCTCTCTCTCTCTCTCTCTCTCTCTCTCTCTCTCTCTCTCTCTCTCTCTCTCTCTCTCTCTCTCTCTCTCTCTCTCTCTCTCTCTCTCTCTCTCGTTTTCTTTCTCTCTCTCTCTCTCTCTCTCTCTCTCGTTTTCTTTCTCTCTCTCTCTCTCTCTCTCTCTCTCTCTCTCTCTCTCTCTCTCTCTCTCTCTCTCTCTCTCTCTCTCTCTCTCTCTCTCTCTCTCTCTCTCTCTCTCTCTCTCTCTCTCTCTCTCTCTCTCTCTCTCTCTCTCTCTCTCTCTCTCTCTCTCTCTCTCTCTCTCTCTCGTTTTCTTTCTCTCTCTCTCTCTCTCTCTCTCTCTCTCTCTCTCTCTCTCTCTCTCTCTCTCTCTCTCTCTCTCTCTCTCTCTCTCTCTCTCTCTCTCTCTCTCTCTCTCTCTCTCTCTCGTTTTCTTTCTCTCTCTCTCTCTCTCTCTCTCTCTCTCTCTCTCTCTCTCTCTCTCTCTCTCTCTCTCTCTCTCTCTCTCTCTCTCTCTCTCTCTCTCTCTCTCTCTCTCTCTCTCTCTCTCTCTCTCTCTCTCTCTCTCTCTCTCTCTCTCTCTCTCTCTCTCTCTCTCTCTCTCTCTCTCTCTCTCTCTCTCTCGTTTTCTTTCTCTCTCTCTCTCTCTCTCTCTCTCTCTCTCTCTCTCTCTCTCTCTCTCGTTTTCTTTCTCCTATTTTACCAGATTAGTACTTACACTCAATAACTTGTCTGAAGATGAAGTAAGCAATGGGTACAGTCAAATCTATTTCATCTAGTAGCGAATTTATCCATTTAACTGTCTTCACTTCTTCATTTATAAAAGAGAATGAAAAAAATAAAAGCAAGGTTTATTATCCAAGCATACATCTTTCATAACTGATATTCATAAAATACAAATGAGTATATGTATGAATGTGTGGGTGTAAGTGTAAGAATAGGCATAAGTATGACTGGGTGTGAGCATGAGTGTGCAAGTATTGTGCTGAGTATTTGTGCATTAGAGTTAATGATTTCAGCATAACAAAACTCATTGATTAAAAATTAGAGATGTATATTGGAATATTCTATTTTACACTGGAATGATAAAAAGCATCTTTGTGGTTTAACCTACTCACTGAGAAGCTATGACTTCAGAAATAGCATTGCAATAGCCATGATCTGACCAAGAGACAAGTGCATATTTTCCATTACTAATAACTCTAAAGGTCTGAGAAATTTTAATCTTTCTTAATGTTACTATATACAAACAAAGGAAATCAATTCTGATTATTGATGCAAAAGTTACGGGGTAAATATATATGTGTGTGTGTGTGTGTGTGTGTGTGTGTGTGTGTGTGTGTGTGTGTGTGTGTGTGTGTGTGTGTGTGTGTGTGTGTGTGTGTGTGTGTGCGCGTGTGTGTGGGTGGGTGTGACAAAAACATGAGGTCATGCAAGTGAGTGCATATATATATATATATATATATATATATATATATATATATATATATTTATATGCAGATTATGATTATTAATTGTGATGTTATCTATGAGGATGCTTCTTCTTTTGACTACTCTGAAAATAAAATGTAATGCTATATATGTTTACATATGTACTAAAAAAATAGATAAACATGTAAAGAAAGTATGTACAAAATGAGTGAAAACATTATATAGACTGAAGTCATGAAATGTTTTTATAACCAAAATTATTTTTGAATTAAAAGGTATGGAAATTAACATCTATATAGCATGTCAGTGTAACATATGAAAAAATTCAAACACATTCTCACTCTCTGTTCCTGATGCATGCACACCTCATCATACATACATGCCCCTCCATCAAAATAAAATCTGATACTTCAACATATATATGTGTATATATACATATGTATATATGTGTCTGTATATATGTATATATATATATATATATATATATATATATATATATATATATATATATATATATATATATATAATTATACACACACACACACACATATACATGAGTTTGATATATACTCCCATCTTAAGAAATTTGTTATTTTTCATATTTAAAAAGCACCATTTAGCAAGAATATGTTAAATTGTAAAAAATATCATGAAGGATTTCTCAGAAGATAATCAATATCAATACCCTTTCCTAAAATACAGAAGACATTCAAGTGTATCATTACTTCAGTAACTGTAAACACAGACTTTAGAAGTCTTCTCTCATATATGGGTTTAATTAGCTTTCTGTGGAAGCTTAGGAATTTTTCATCTATGTTAGTAAATGCTTCAGTTTTCTGTGTTTTGAAAAAGTAGAAAATGCGTATTTTAATAAATGCCAATGTCAACCCAAAATGCATCCAAAATTAAACTAATACTCTGTTTATATTAAAAAATTAAAATACAGGACAACAAACAGGTTATTTATGTACACATATTTTTCTATGAGAACATGTATTCATGAGGATAAGTGGTATGTTAATTCTGTATAAATAAAAAAAATCTGTATGAAAAAGAAGTGTTGACATACATACAGGCATTCTTGAACACAATAGTATCAGAATACTATTTTGAAGATTATTTTTTTTTCCTTTCATTAAAAAAAATGTGAGCTCAAGTCAACAAGGGAACATTTAAGCAAAAGTAGGTGTATAGTATCAAAGGTCTATCGTATGAAAAAAGCCCACAATTCATTGACTTTGGAGTTTTCCAATGACCATTTCTTTAAGAATTAACTGTGATCCTTGAGTGTATCATATACAGAAAATATATTCATATATCCAAATAATTACAATGCAAGACACAAATTTACAACATAAATGCATTTTTATACCTTAACCATTCATCTTCCCAAGAAAAATCATGAACAAAGTACAATAGGTTAACATTCTCTTTTAAAGCTAAGAAGTGCCTGTAAGATGGAATTTATTGTCCTTGAAAGTGTCTCTATATTATAATTACAGCAGGAAAGTTTTAACAAGTAATCCTTCAACAATTATTGAGCAAAAAAACTGACAGTTGGAACTTGTTGGCCCCATCTCAGCCTTCCTAGTTAAAAAGAACTATCACAACAGGTGATACAAACTAGATTAACATGGAACTTTTACTATATTCCACTCCACAGTACACCAACTAATCCCATTACATATTCATATGTAAGGAGTTCAGTGAATACCTATGACAGATACTGCTTGAAAATTCATCCAAAACAGCTCAAAGTTCACACCAAAGGGACCTACATATTTAGTCGTTTTTTTTTTCCCTTTCATATCACAATGAAATACCAAAGCTTTGATGGACTAGAGTTGACTGTACCCATGCTTTTATTTTTAATGGAATGGACCCCTGAACACCTGTACTATTGGACAGAGCTTCTTGTTTTTTAAGGAGTAGAAAGGCAAGTTATAACTATGGTGACACTACATCTGCATAGAATCATCTGGCTGCGATCGACAATTGATGAGAAGTGGTTATCTCAGAGGTTTACAAATGGGCAAGAGTGAAAACAAATTTCCCAGACTCGTAAAATGTTAGCTCCCTGTGACTCTCCTCTGTCAATGTATCACAACAAACCTCAGTTAAAAGTGGTTCTTTCCCATCTGGGTTTATGCAAGGTATTAGGCATGACTCCCCTTCATTTCTTCATGTCTCAGACGATCGAAACCTGAGTACAGCCTCTTCTTTCCGTTTCTGACAAGGAGAACTTTCAGCACGAACACTCCTCATCAATTGTCAAAAACAAAATATTCTCCTATTGGAAAGCATAAAGGAGATACCACACTTGAGAGGCAAATTGTTTTAACGCAGCCTTCGTTATCGTTATTTTCATTTCAGAAATACCTAATACAATTACAACATAAATTTGCATCCATAATGTTACTGATGCTAATGATTATATTCATATTAAAAATTCAATGACATAGCTATATACACTGTTCAACAATAAATGACAATATCAACATACCTCTAATGATTGTTTACAGCTCTTTGAAATCACAAACAATATATTCTGATCACAACTAATTAGGGAATTATTTTTTCTTTTTTACAAAAATACTGTATTAGGGCATAATCACTTAATTTTCCCGACAAAGACAAACTGTAAAGTTTATCCACATGAACAAATAACAACAAAATTCATTAAGAATATGGCAATAAACACTTGAATGATACAATGAAGGATGATATGAACTCAATTTCAAAATCAACATCTTTTACAGTTTTTTGTTTATCACAATATGTTTCATGAAACATAATAGAAGAAAAGAAATATTGGCACCTAATGGCAAAACATGAAACTAAACCTGATCAAAATACTTGACAAGATTTGTATGATGCTAAAACTACAAGATGCATGGAAAATGGTCATGTTCCCATACAAAATAACTTAATTTGTATCCGAATGCACATGGTACACTGGAGAATAAAAACTTACAAAATACGTATAAGATCAATAAATATATCTCTCGCAACAAAAACTTTAAAACTACAGAAAAATCTACCATTCATATGTCTTTTCCTTCATTCTAATAACCACATGTGTTGAATCTTTTCCAAATCGTACCAAGGGTTCTTGACCCAATGAACAAACCCTTATCTTCTTAATTAATTTCCAACAATATGAGCTCTCATGCTCACTCTCTGCCTCTACTGTCAGGATTCTATTTTACAGCAAATATAAAAATTCTCATCTGAAATACACTGTACATAATAAACCCACAATCACATAAATTCTAAACACACATTTGGCTCATATGGGTAGCACTAGTGGTTTTTTATCTAGACACTGATTAGTAACGAACGACCCACAAATATACGACCTTTTCATTTATTCAGGTGCCAGCTAGTATTAACATCGGTAATAATCTAACAAATGACCTTCGGGGGTCAGGCTGAGCCAATCACAAACTCGGGAAAAAGAACCTGCTGGGAGGTGGGAAGGGGTGGGGGGGTGTGGGGCGTGACATCAAGACTGTCATCTGCGTAAATAAAAGGGCCCACTGCTAAGGAACATTGCACTTTGTGTTCTCTGTACAGTCAGCAACCCTCATCTCTAATACTGGTGCACATTTGTCTTCAACCTGTGCTGGAATGAGATGAAGGTCTATTTTTAGTAATGTCAGAAATAAATGCATGATATAGAAGGCGGCAAGTTGTCCTTTTTAGACAACAATAATACTTTTCCTATCCGAGTTACCCATTATTGGTATATGTTAATTTCCCCATAATAGAGAATGACTCAAGAAAAATACAATCAACCATTAAACTTCGTAACCATGTCATGCATACCTGAAAAAAGTCTACGAGGAGAGACCTTCTTCCAGTTTTGTGCGTTTTTCCTCATATTCCAGGTCAATATTATTTCTGGCCTGCGAAGAGTGAAAGTTTGGTTTATAAAAGAGATGGGAAATTACAAACTTATCATTGTTGTAGATTACCTGCACTGAGTTAACAGTTATTTTCCTTGGATTAATCACTGTCACATTTCACAGATGCCACTCTTTAATCTGGGAATTGTGCAACAAAAAATCTGGCCATGCTATGGTGCATAATAAGTGGGGGAGAAAATTAATTTTAGAAGAAAAAATGGAGATTCACAATAATATATATGCTTGGAAATTTTGATAAATGACACAGAAATCTTTATGGCAAATACTGCATGTCATAGTCATCCCATTAAAGCAAATGCTGCACATTGTAGTTATTGAGTTAGAGGTGACGTTGATGAAGATGCCACCAAAACTGTGGCTTACCTTTTGTTTGTCTTCTTCAAATTGTGCTCGGACATCTTCATGCTGTTTTTCCAATTCAGTTTTCTTCTTTTCATGAATATCAGTAAGCTTTTGTCTCTCCTGAATACCTTCTGCGACAATCTGTTTACTGATCTCACGCTTTATCCTAGAATAATCAAAAGGTTCAGGGAATCAATTGCTTAGTTTTACTGCTTCAGAACTATTAAAAATTCCTTTGAAGACTGGTCATTTAAACTTATGATCACATATATATTGAAATATTACTCTAGTACCATAAAAAATACATAGTTACTTGGAAAAAATGACGGGATTATAAAGGAAAATTATTAGAATATGAAAGAAAATTACAAGAATTTGCTGTATAAAAAAGAAGGCAAGCAAAGCACTGTTAGAGATACCCCAGTTGTATAATAAAGGAAAGGAGGATGAGCCATTGCAAACAGTGGAAATGAGAGCAAGAGAAAGAAGAAATGTAGGAAGACAGAAGATAGGTGACAGGTCATAATGAATGGAGACAGGTGGGCCCACGACCCAACAAAAAAGGAAGCAATGGGCAGAGGAGTATGTAGTTGGGAGACTCGAAACCCAAACTGTACAATGTTGTGGGAATGAATTTGTAGGAAGAAGGATAAAGTCAACAGCAGTTTCTACATATGCTGAATTCCTCTTTGTGGGAATGAGTCCATACTAAGTTGTGAAAATAGTGCAGGAACATGGGTACAGGAAGAATGAAAAGAAAAAAATATGAAGTAGTCCCACATCTGTTAAATTCCCTCTTGTGGTAGTTTTGTGAAAATAAGGTTATAAGGAGGAGAATTAAAGGGTGGTTTCCCCACCTGCATAGCTCCTGTTGGTGGGAGTAAGTTTATAATGTGTTGCACTAATTGTGTGAGAATTCATTGCAAGAGGGACAATGAAAAGATGACAAAGGAGTTAATAATGTTGTGTTAAGAATTTTTAAGTACGGTTGTAAAAAGAAAAGGAAGGTTACAAATTAATTAATAATGAGTTGTGTTAATTGTGTGAGAATATATGCTGGTAAAGAAAAAGAGGTTTTCAAATTAGTTCATAACAGGCTGTGCGGGAATATAACCATATCAAGAAAAAGTAGATCTGTCAAATTAGTTAACAATATACTTTAGTAAATGTGGGAATAGTGTCATGGGAAGAAGATGAAAGATGCTAGGTCTAGTTTCCTCACCTGCTTAATTCCTCTTTGTCTACTGTTGTCTTTCCAAGTCCCTTTCGCTTCTCTCTGTGTTGCTCCTCAGTTCTTCGTTTTATATCTTCGACTTGTTTATCATGTATGGTCTGTAATTTTTTTAACTGTTCTGCCTGAGACATCTTCATTGCTTTGTCTAGTGCAGCATAAATCTGGAATTTTCATACATTAAGAGAAAATAGCATCATAATGGGAGATGTTAAAATGATCGGAAAATTTAAGGTAATAAGGGGGGGAAAAAAAATCATAAATCAGAAACTCCAATAGCTTACCACTATGCTCCAGACAAACAAGACAAAAACAAGTGACAATAATTAAAAAAAAAAAAAAAAAACATACCGTGTCATGGTACTTTTCTTGTAATTTCTTCTCAGCTATTAGGTGTTCCATGCTTAATTCACAAAGGCTGGTCTTGTGCAACTTGTCCTCCTCTTGCAGTCGACTTTCCAGCTCTTCCTGCACTGTATTAAGGTCCTGGGTTGCCTCTCGTCCGGTGGGCTCTCTGTACACATGCAATAAAATAAGGCATTAACCCTATGCCGACGGGCATGACATGTACGTACGTGCTATGCCCACTGTGAGTTACTTGTTTGATTATTTTGATACATAGATGGCTAGACCTGTACTAAGTCACAAATGAGTCAATTATGAGTACTGCCTGTCTCACCTGTTTACCCTTTTCTTTGATTTACATAAATATTTTATGTTATCTTATTTTGCTGTTACTAATGTTTATAACACTATGGTAATTATAATGTTTATAATAAATATAACACCATCGATATTCATAGCACATGTAAAAATTACATTTTTCCTGCCAATTCAACTCACGTAAGGTCACAAGGTCTACTAATTGACTCCTTTGTGGCTAAGCAGAAGCAGAGCCATCTATGTGCAAACATTTCACAAAAATATAGAAAATGAACACAGCATTTTTCCCATTCTTTATTCATTTTCCCAGGCGGCATTGAGTTAACTGTGTGAAGACAAGAAAATAACAATGATGAGGCCAGAATAAAATAATGATAACACAAGAATAAGAAAGATGATCTTGAAAAAAACATTACACGTGTGTATATATACATATGTGTATATATATATATGTACATATATATATATATATATATATATATATATATATATATATATATGTGTGCGTGTGTGTGTGTGTGTGTATATAATATATATACATAAATATATTTATGTATATATGTATGTATACACACAGATGTATAAATATGTATGTACATATACATCATACATACGTACATATATATATATATATGTATGTATGTATGTATGTGTATGTGTATGTGTATGTGTATGTGTATGTGTATGTGTATGTGTATGTATATGTATATGTATATGTATATGTATATGTATATGTGTATGTGTATGTGTATATATGTATGTGTGTATATAGACATTTATATACATATGTATACATACATATATATATATATATATATACATTATATACACATATATATAAACATATATACATATATATACACATCTACATACATATATATACATATATATATATATATATGTATATGCATAAAAGAAATCTATAGACTGGCATTATGCAATCATTTCTATTCAAATTGTTACAAATTGAATACCTGTGTCAAGCCTTTGGCTAAGTTTAAGGGTTAAATAGAGAAATATTGTGTATGGAACAGAACAGAAAAAAAAAAGACCATGTCTTATTTTGACAAAAGTATATAAGAAATGACTGTTTTATGTAAACACTGAT
>NC_061861.1:19921488-19926488 GCF_019202785.1 Penaeus chinensis | reverse complement strand
AGAGCCCAAGACATAGATTTCTTACGACATGGATATTTTAACAGCACATTAACCAACACATTAACAGCCTAAAAGTTAAAAACATATTAAATTTGTTTTAGAAAAAATGACTGTTTTTTTAGTTTTTTTTTCGTTTGGCAAAAACTGCAAAAACATATCAAAAAAAAAAAAAATGATTCATGGGTTTTTTTCCAAGGATAGAGTCAGAAAAAATCACTTGCCCCCACATAAATGATATCTTCATATTTTTTTGGGCAAGAGAAAATGTTTTCCCAGTGTATAATTTGTGGTTGGTACAAAATGAAAAAAGGTATTTTGCTTTTTATTTTTTGAAAATTTGCCAACAATCAATATCACTTATAAAAACAAAAAAAAAATCATTCCAGTAAAAACTTTTTAATGCCCTCATAAAAATAAATCTTTAAAGGGGAACAAAAAAAACAAAAGGGTCATTTTTAAATTTAAAATTTATTTCAAAAAAAAAAACTAAAAAAACAAAAAAAAAAAAAATGAAACAAACCAGAAAAAAAAAAAAATAAAAAAATATTACCGCAGAAAAAAAATTTCCCCCAAACCATAACCCCTTTTTAATAATCGCCTAAGAAGCTTTGCAGAAAACAGGGACAGGGGTTTTGGGGGAATTTTAATGTTACCACAGGGGGTTCTCATTAAAACCCCAAACTTTAGAAACAAGCTGGTATAACAGAAAAAAAGAAAAAAAAAACCCCACAAAAATGTTAAATAAATACAGGAAAATTCCCCTGTCACCCACCAACTAAAAACCCAGTGACCGCAAACCCCCAACGGGTCAAGGAGGAGAAATTTCCCGTGCCGAAACATTTGAAATCAACTTCTTGAACTGCTTTTCCTCTAGCTGTGATGTTTTCTTAATCTTTTAACATTGAAATATAATTCTCTTTCAATTGTTTATAAACTTATCAGCTAGATTTCAGGATGTAATGTGTTCATCTCTCTTCTTTTCTTTTCTTTTTCTTTTTTTGCTATTGAAATATCTATTTTTCTCAAAATAGTACATAGTAAACCACATAAAAAAGCCGCACAAAAAAAAAAAAACAATTTGGTACTTGAAATTCAAAATCCTTTATTCCACTGCATGCACTCTTCAAAACAACAAATAATCAAATAAACAAAAGGAACCCAAAGCAAAAACTAATAATAACTTATCTGAATCAAAAAAAAAATAAAATAAAAGCAATAAAAAATATCTTCAAAAGCCTTTCATCCCTTTTCATGACAAATCTTTCTATAAAGTAAAAAGAGGGCAATATACATATTTTAATAATATAAACAAAAAGAAAAAACAAAAAAATATTAGATACCGAAATACATTACATTTTTATATATATATATAAATATAAAAAAAATATATATTTTTATATTTCAATTATATACATATATAAACATAAAAAATATATAACATAACACATATTACCCAATTTAAAACATAAAAACATATATGTAAATATATAAATATTAAAAAAAATTATAATATATAAATAAATATATATAATAAAAAAAAAATATATATATATTTTATATATAAAAATATATTATATATAAAATTTTTTAGAACCCAAAGATTTTAAAATGTAAGTAGGGTGTATGTATTGTGTTTGTGTGTTGTTGTGTGTGTGTGTGTGTGTGTGTGTTGTGGTGTTTTGTGGGGTGTGTGTGTGTGTGAAAATTTTAGTATGTATATAAATTTATTTTATGTATATATATATATATATATATATATATATATATATATATGTATATATGTATATATATAAATATATAAATATATAAATATATATATATATATATATATATATATATATATATATATATATACATATGTATATGTATATATGTATATATATATATATATATATATATATATATATATATATATATACAGATATATACATATATGTAAATACATATATGTTATATATCTACAGATATATACATATATATACATGTCTATATATATATATATATATATATATATATATATATAAATATATAAATATATATTTATATATATGAATATACACACACGCACACACACACACACACACACACACACACACACACACACACACACACACACACACACACACACACAGACACACACACACACACACATACAGATATTCATATGTATATATATAATCAACAACAGCAAAAAAAACAAAAACATCTCGGAACTAAATGAACAAGGAAAGAAATTCCCAAAGAATCGGCTGCCCCCATATGTGAAAGGCACCGTCACGTTCCCCGTTCTGACGCACTGGGAGAGGCGGCCACACTACGCACTGCCACTTTTCCTTACCGATCAGCCTTGCCACTAGGTGGGGGAAGGCTAGGTCAAAAATCACTATTGTTAGCTAAATCATCCCAGTCTAGTACATTTAATTTCTTGTACTCTATGGTTTTATCATTACTTTTTCATTATTAATTTATAATATGGTTCTTAAAAGTAAGGACTTGTATTTGGATTGTAATGTGAGAAACATACCTAAAATGAGCTGCTTTAATATAGACTACAAAAAAGCACCTGGGTTAGCATATGAGAAAATTGTTTGAAAACAAAAAAACATACAGATTATACATTCTGATTGACATTTGGTTAAAAAAAAGACTCATTCTGGAGGTGTCTATTCTCTTTGTTAAAACAATATTTGCTTGTTTGAGAGATAACACACACATTCTCAACCATCCCTAATACAACTAATTATCAAAAATGAATAAATAAACACACCAATGACAACTCTTCTTTTATATTCATAGTAAATAATACAATACTCCCCAATGATGACCCTTCACAAAAGGATTTAAAAAAGACCACTCACACGAAAATAAATTCAAACGTACCATTAGCAACCTCATTCTCCTCCTCAGACGACTCTCGCGAACCCTCTTTTTCAAGTGGGGGTCTAGGAATCTCTCCGTTGCCCTGCATCTCTGTGTGTCTTGGTTCACCTGTCTGGTTGAGGTCGACGTGGAACTGCGATTCTCCACCCTGTGCGTTCTTTTTGTGGTGGTGGTGGTGGGTGCGGTGTTTTTTCTTATTCTTAATAATAATCTTACGTTTCAAACTTGATGGTGGGGGGAGGGGGTTATTTGGTTCAAGCTGAAAAGGAAGGAATGGGAGAAAATCTATGTTACATTTGAAATGGTATACTCAGAGTGCTTCTTATAAAGGTATTGAAATTATATTTATAAACCTATTTTTGTGTTTAAGCCTTTACAAAAAATTCAATTTCTACTTATACATCTAAAAATAAAACTCATCCCAAACCTTAAAAGTTTCTAGAGGTGAGTCCAACAACATATCACCAAAGAATTCCCTGCAATAACTCGCAATCTTGGCTTGTTGCCGCGGCCCACAGTGGTTTTCAAATGAGAGAACGACTGGCCACTCTGACGTTTTGAAGGCTGACTCTGCAATACTTTCAATAACATCCTGGAAAGAAATATTCAATAGCTAACTTCATATAATAATTATGTAATTCTACTCATTATTCTTTCTGAACAAAACATGGTAAATTAGAAATGAAGAGAATAACACCTCCATTTGGATGTACTTTGGGACAATTAGCTACACAGATACTTTTGGTATACATGTAGAAACATAGACAAACATAAAATAAAAAGACATTAGTATGCACCTACATATATACTCCCTTATGCACTCCCCACACACATACACAAGCTTATGCATGTGCACACACACATATGCACCCCTGACTATACAAACACAAATACCCTCTTCTCCTCCAATATATATGCCCGCTCTCTCCCAACAAACCCCTATACCCATATCTCTTGACTCTTATACATCCATATCCACACCCATAACCCCCACACACACCGATACCAATCCATCCTCACACATTATACCCATTCCCGTGACCACAGCCATCCACCAGAACACGCCCCATAACCATGCCCTCCACTGACACAATGCACACAGTCAATCACCACACCAACCTTAGCACTGATCTCAGGCACAAGTGTATAGCCGTGAACAATGACGGGCTCATCAGTCCGGCCATTCCAGAAGTCGAGCTCCACACAACGACACCCAGCAAGGAGGCACTGCCGGTACATTTCCACTGAAGACCTCCCAGTAAACTGATGCCCTGGAGTTAGAGATTCACTTTAGAACTTAATTGCTAGCCTTAGTTATCACATATAACAAAATATACAGAAATACATTAGCTCACTCCATTTATTGTATTCCTACTTTGAATTTTATCTTTAGTCTTATAATTACATATCTCATAGTCTATGCTATATATGTATATTATATTCTGTATTATATCTATTCTAGTCCCATATACTATACATATTATATTACAGTCTAATATGTACTATCTTTCTTAAACCAGGCCCTGATTTCCTGTATTGAGAGGAACTGCAAGACCAACTTTAATTATTCTTTAAAGCAGTTCAAAATGTTTATATATATATATATATATATATATATATATATATATATATATATATATAAATAAACATGTATATATGTGTATATATATATATATATAAATATGTATATATGTATATATACATATATACATATATCCATATATATGAAAATATATATATATATATATGTATATATATATACATATACACACATTCATACACACTCATGAGTATGTGTATATGTTTATAAATGTATATATATGTATATGTATTTATATATGTATATGTATGTGTATATATATGTAATATATTATGTATGATGGATGTATTAATGTAGTATGTAAAGTATGTATGTAATGTATGTATGTAAGTATGAATGTATGTATATGTATGTATTATGTATGTATGTATGTATGTATATATGTATGTAAGTATGTAAGTATGTAAGTATGTATGTATGTATTGTATGTAAAGTATGTATGTATGTATGTATGTAGTAAAGTATGTAGTATGTAAGTATGTATAGTTTATGTGTGTTTGTGTGTGTTGCGTGTGCATGT
>NC_061861.1:19911926-19916926 GCF_019202785.1 Penaeus chinensis | reverse complement strand
TATCATCCGAGAGTAAAGCAATATGATCATTTTCTGTACATTTATTTGTTTTTTTCTTGCGCGACCTACAACTCAGAAAAAAATAGATTTATACATACATACATGCATACTATATATATATATATATATATATATATATATATATATATCAATAATGATAATAACCATTACAGAAAAGCCTTCATTTAAGATTTTACAAACGGTTACAGATTTATGAAAAGGATTTTGGAAAATAATGATGAAATATATACAAATAATGTTATGAATGGGGAAAGTAAGACTCATTCTTTTAGTTCATAGATAGATTGATAGATAGATAGATATATAGATAGATAGAAAGATAGATAGATAGACAGATATATATGTATAGACAGATAGATATTATCACTACTTATATTACTATTGTTGTTGTTATCATTATCAAAATTATTATCAGTATTCCCTTTCTTCGTCATTATTATCATCTCCTCTTCCTCTCCTTCGTCTCTTTTTTCTATATCCTCTTCTTCATTCTTATTTATCTAATGAAAAAAAACAAAAAAAAAACACCACTAGCCTTTACGAATTTCCAAAAAAAAAACGAAAAAAAAAGACACCAACAGCCTTTACAAATTTCAAAAAAAAGAAAGTAAAAATTAAAACAAACACACAAACAAACAAAAAAGTCATGAAAAAAACACTTTAAATACTCTATTTAAGTGTACTGTTGCCATCGGGTGTTCGCCGAGTATTTCGTGACAACTTTGCAACAATCTTTCCGAGAAAACGAGGCTTCTTTCACCTCTTGATCCCTTGAAATGTTGCAACATTCAACATTTTTTTTCTTGCAACATTACATCACCGCCGCGTCATGTTGCTAGATTTATACTAGAGTGATATTTTGTAGCCGGGGGGGCGGGGGGGGGGGGGGTAAATGGAAGGGGGGTTTGAGGGGGGGGGAGGAGGGGGGATGGAGTAGGTGCTGGCTGGTTGGGGGGGGGGGGAGGGGGAGTTGTGCGTGTTTAAGTGTATGAGAGTATGTAAGTTTATGTGTTTGATCAATCTAAGTCTGTGTACGTGTTTGTGTGTGTGTTTGTTTGTGTGTGTGTGTGTACGCGAATAAGTCTATGTACGCGAATACATCTGTGTATGTGTCCATGTGTGCATGTATCTGTGTGTAAATCAACGTAAGCACATATACCTGCAAATGTACTCAAATGAATCTATGTCTTTACAAATTTCTCTACGTTTGAATATACAACATTCATATCGATAATCCTTAGTCACATTCCTTATATAATTTCTGATAAACATCAATTCATTCCATAACTCTCTAATTTGCATAAGCTCACTCATTCACTCGTACAATCAAAAGTCAAATTCAAAATCAGAAATATTCACAAAAGTATGATAATCTCAAAACGTGTTATTATTGTTATTGTGATCACCCATTGTTCTCAAAAGTAGAAAGTGGATCTTATTAATGATGAACATAATTAGGTATTATGGCTAATTGATTTACTGATTATAATTACAGTCTATGGTGGGTCTGTTGTGTTAGAGGAAGGATATTTGTGTGTGCGTTAGTGAGGAGAGAGAGAGAGAGAGAGAGAGAGAGAGAAAGAGAGAGAGAGAGATGAGGAGAGAGAGAGATGAGAGTGCGAGATGGGAGGAGAGAGGAAGAGAGAGGAGAGAGAGAGATGAGGAAAGACGAGGGAAAGAGAGAGAGAGGAGAGAGGAGTGCGAGAGAGAGAGAGGCAGACAGACAGACAGACAGACAGACAGACAGAGACAGAGACAAAGAGAATGAAAGAATGAGAGAGACAGACAGACAGAAAGAGAGGATGAAAGAACGAGAGAGAGAGAGGGCGCCCGGGGCAGCGGAAGGCCTGTGGTGTCGACGCCGAGCACTGACTCCAACTCCAACTCCCACTCCAACTCCCACTCCAACTCCAGCTCCCACTCTCACTCCCACTCCAACTTCAACTCCCACTCCAACTCCCACTCCAACTCCAGCTCCCACTCTCACTCCCACTCCAACTCCAACTCCAACTCCAACTCCCACTCCAACTCCAGCTCCCACTCTCACTCCCACTCCAACTTCAACTCCCACTCCAACTCCACTCCAACTCCAGCTCCCACTCTCACTCCCACTCCAACTCCAACTCCAACTCCAGCTCCCACTCTCACTCCCACTCCAATCCAACTCCATTCCGCTCCCACTCCCACTCCAACTCCAACTCCAACTCCAACTCCAGCTCCCATCTCACCCCCCAACTCCAACTCCAACTCCAACCCCACCCCCACTCATCCATTTCCACTCCACTCCACTCCACTCCAATCCCACTCCAACTCACTCAATCCAGCTCCCCTCTCACTCCACTCAATTTTCCAACTCAACTCCAATCCCCCCTCAACTCCAGCCCCCACTCCAACTCCCACTCAACTCCAGCTCACTCTAAATTCCCACCCAACTCCAACTCCAACTCCAGCCCACCTCACTCCCACCCCAAAACTCCAACTCCATCCCAGCTCCCACCTCTCACCCCAAACCCCAAAACTCCACTCCAACCCCCAGCTCCCACTCTCACTCCCCCTCATCCCACTCCAACTCCAACTCCACTCCAACTCCAGCTCCCACTCTCCCCTCCACTCCAACCCCAAACCCCCACTCCAAACTCCACCCCAACTCCAGCTCCCACTCTCACTCCCACTCCAACTCCAATCCCACTCCAAACTCCCACTCCAACCTCCAGCCCCCACTCTCAACTCCCACTCCAACTTCAATCCCTCAATCCCACTCCAACTCCAGCTCCCACTCCCCCCTCAACTCCAACTCCAACTCCAACACCCATCCCACTCCACTCCAACTTCGACTCCAATCCACTCCGACTCAACTCCAACCCAACTCCAACTCCGCTCCCACTCCCATCCACCCCAATCGTCCACTCCAACTCCCACCCCCACTCCAATTCGACCCCAACTCCCACCCCAACTCCAACCAGTCCCACTCCCACCCCCACTCCACTCAATTTCAACTCACTCCAACTCCAACACCCACCCCACTCCCACTTAAAACTCCAACTCCAACTCCCCTCCCACTCACACTCCCACTTCACTCCAACTCCAACCCCCCGTAAACTCCAACTCCAACTCCAACTCCCACTCCCACCCCAAACTCATTTCCCCACTCCAGTTCCCACTCCAACTCCAGCTCCCACTCCCACTCCACTAAACTCCAACTCCAGTTCCCACTCCAACTCCAGCCCACTCCCATTTTCCTCTCCAACTCCAACTCCAACTCCGCCGGAATCTGAAACTCCACAGTTATTTCGCGGGTAGATTTTCTCTTTATAAGAACATTTTAAGGGAAGTCTGTACTTATTTGAAAAGATTCATTTTCATGTATGTTTTTGTATATTTTTATATAAATACATGTTGGGGTTGTTACTGAAATGTGTAATTATATATATATATATATATATATATATATATATATATATATATATGCATTTAGATATATAAGCATATATGCATATGTCTGGTTATGCACATACATACAGATGATATACAGATAATGTGTATATCTACATAATCACACACACACACACTAACACACACAAACACACACATACCTGAACGCATACACTCACCCCCCCCCCCCATTCGTCATTCCCCTATGCCCCCCCCCCCCCAACACACACACACAAACTTCACTCAGAACACCAATCCACTATTCAATGCAACACCAACCCAATTTCCCTCAACTCATCAATCGACGGCTGCAATGCGATGATGCAACGCCCTTTGTTGAAATCGACAAACAATGATACAGTTTTCGTAACTTCCTAAACTTCCGTTCAATCACCTTGCGAGGAAATACGCCCATTTTGTTGAGATAGATGATCCACTCTTCATTCTTCCTATGCCTACTTACATACTTTTTTTTTTTTTTTTTTTTTCTTATCTCTTCCTTTTATTTCTACTTACACCCCTTTTCTTTCTTCATTCATTCTTACTTACATCGCTATCTCTTTCTCTCTCTCTTTCTTGTTTACTTCTCTCTCTCTTTCCATTTCTACTTAAAACTTCCCCTTTATCCTTTTCCCCCTCCCCAAAATTCCCCCCCCCCCCTCCCCCCCCCCCCCCCCCCCTCGCTTCCTTCGACATGCCTAACTCTATTTTCTCATTCGCAAAAGTCTTGATTCGCTAAATGATTAGGGAATCAAAGTAAGTTGAATTGATTGGTGATTTGACATCAAAAAAAGACTTTTCATTTTGAAAAATCATTATGATTATTATCATTATAATTATTTTTGTTATTATTATTATTATTTTATTACTTTTATTATTATTACTATTATTATTATTACTATTACTATCAGTATCATTATCATCATTATTATCATTAGTATTATTATTATTATTATTATCATTATTATTATCATTACTATTATTATTACTATTATTATTATTACTATTACTATCAGTATCATTATTATCATTATTATCATTATTATTGTTATTATTACTATTATTATTATTACTATTATTATCAGTATCATTATTATCATTATTATTATTATAATTATTATTATTATTATCATCATTATCATTGTTATTTTTTACTTCTATATTTTGTGTTTTTGAATATGACTGGCGTGATGCGCATTCGTTTATTTATTTCCGTGCATTTATTATGTTACCTGTTCATCGATTTATTCATCATGTTACCTCTATATATTGCTATAGCAGATTTGCCTGTCTGTCTGTCTATGTGTCTAAATGTATACCTATCTATCTATATGTTTATCTATCTCTTAAAATGTTGATTTGCAGCTATGCACCCTGCCACACACCCCAATTCACACACACACACACATACGGGGGACACCCACACACAAAACAACATACAAACACACACACATACACAACACAAACACACATGCAGACACCACAAAACAAAACACACTTACACACCATACACACCACCACATGCATGCAGCCAACTTACACAGACA
>NC_061861.1:19909821-19911826 GCF_019202785.1 Penaeus chinensis | reverse complement strand
AATGGCGAAGAATATGAAAAAAATATAATGCGACTGACTTTCTCAAGTAACAACAAAAAAAAATGAAAAATTGTTTTGGATAATTCTGATAAAAGGAATAATGCAGATAATTCGATGGATAGAAATGGCAATAATTGATAAGAATGTTAAGAATGGCGAAGAATATGACAAAATGATAATTCCACTGACCTTCTCACGTAACAGAAAAAACTAAGAAAGTAGATAATTCTGATATAAAGAATAATGGTGATAATTCGATGGATGGCGATAGAAATGGCAATAATTGATAAGAATGGCGAAACAAGATGGCAAAGGGGGAAAAAAAAATGCGATTCAGAGCGGTGGGAGTAATGATGATAATAATGATAATGATGATAATAATGATAATGATGATAATAATGATAATGATGATAATAATGATAATGATGATAATAATGATAATGATGATAATAATGATAATGATGATAATAATGATAATGATGATAATAATGATAATGATGATAATAATGATAATGATGATAATAATGATAATGATGATAATAATGATAATGATGATAATAATGATAATGATGATAATAATGATAATGATGATAATGATGATAATAATGATAATGATGATAATAATGATAATGATGATAATAATGATAATGATGATAATAATGATAATGATGATAATAATGATAATGATGATAATAATGATAATGATGATAATAATGATAATGATGATAATAATGATAATGATGATAATAATGATAATGATGATAATAATGATAATGATGATATTAATGATAATGATGATAATAATGATAATAAGATAGCACAGTGGTAATTATGTGATGAATAGTGATAATAATGATAATGATAAGAATGATAAGATGGTATAATGGAAATGATGCGATGTATAGCGATAGCAACGGTAATAATAACAATTGTGATAATGATAATGTTAATATTGATATGAATACCAATAGTACTGACAAGAATGATAAAATTATAGGAATGACGATAATAAAGATTTTAACAATAATGCACAATTTTTTAGAATGAATTTAATATGCGAGAATAAATTAGTGGAGGATGTGATTCTTTTATTATGATGAAAACGACGGTAATGATAGTACTGATGATAGTGGATTTGCAGTAAAACTAAAAATTTTAATAGAAGAGAAAATGTGAATTATTTCTTAGCCTGTTTTTTTTTTTTTTTTTCTATCTTTTGTTATTGATACGAATAAACAAACAGGCGCACATATGCACAAACACACACACATACATATACACGTACACATACACACACAGAAACAAACACACAGAAACAAACACACACACACACACACACACACACACACACACACACACAGAAACAAACACACATACAGACACATACACACACACACACAAATAAACACACATATACAAACGCACACACACACACACACACACACACACACACACACACACACAGAAACAAACACACATACAGACACACACACACACACACACAAATAAACACACATATACAAACGCACACACACACACACACACACAGAAACAAACACACATACATATACAAACACACACACACACACAAATAAACACACATATACAAACACACACAAACACACAACACAGAGCGACAGAATATGAGCGTAAGAGAGAGACCGGGGACTCCCAAGCACTCACAGACACACACACAGACACACTACACATTCACACTACACATTCACATCCTCCTCTGTCCCTTAACACATTTCCTTCACATCTCGCTTCATCCGTTTCCTTATTTACTTATTTATACGCTTCCCATTATCACAAAACTCCCAAAGCTTATATGGAGATTCATTGTGAAGATGAGTGATTCAGCGTGACGCCAAAAGAATCATGGGAAGTTTTTAAGCTTTTATGAATCATAAATTCGCAAAGTTTCAACATAACTTCCCTTCATTTCTTAAATAAGATTTATAGATTTTTTGTCTGATAATGGGAGGGAGGTAGGGAGGGGGGA
>NC_061861.1:19889821-19892321 GCF_019202785.1 Penaeus chinensis | reverse complement strand
AGAAGAAGGAGAGAAGAAGAAGAAGGAGGAGAAGAAGAAGGAGAAGAAGAAGGAGAAGAAGAAGAAAGATAAGAAGAAGAAGAAGAAGGAGAAGAAGAAGAAGAAGAAGAAGAAGAAGAAGAAGAAGAAGAAGAGAAGAAGAAGAAGAAGAAGGAGGAGAAGAAGAAGGAGAAGAAGAAGGAGAAGAAGAAGAAAGATAAGAAGAAGAAGAAGAAGGAGAAGAAGAAGGAGGAGAAGAAGGAGAAGAAGAAGAAAGAGAAGAAGAAGAAGAAGGAGAAGAAGAAGAAGAAGAAGAAGAAGAAGAAGAAGAAGAAGAAGAAGAAGAAGAAGAAGAAGAAGGAGAAGAAGAAGAAGAAGAAGAAGAAGAAGAAGAAGAAGAAGGGGAAGAAAAAGGAGGAGAAGAAGGAGAAGAAGAAGATGAAGGAGGAGAAGAAGAAGGAGAAGGAGAAGAAGAAGATGAAGGAGGAGAAGAAGAAGGAGAGAAAAGGAAGAAGAAAAACAGAAGAAAAACGAAAGAGAAAAGAATAATAAAAAAAAATTAAAGATAGACATAAAAATAAGAAAAGAAAAAAAAAGAGGGGGCGGGGGGGGGGGGAGATATGAAAGAGAGGAGAAAAGGATCATTCAAATGACCTCTGAGTTATGCCCGGGGTCAGCCCGAGGTCAGCCAGGGGTCAGGGAGGTCATTGTACCGTCTCCGAAGCGGCGACTCTCGAGACAAGCTCCTCGAAATCCATCAGTGAGGAAGCTCCGGCCTCCAGCTCATGCTTGAGTCCGAGTTTTAGCTGTTCGATATCTTTGTTTTCTTTTTTTGTTTTGTGTGTTTGTTTGTTTGTTTTTATATTTTATGTTATTTTTTTATTATTTTTTTATCAATTTCTTTTTTTTATTAATTTCTTTCTTTTATAAAAAAAATTATTAATGTTTTTATTTTATTAATTTTTGTTTTATTATTAATTTCTTTCTTTTATTAATTCCTTTTTTTTTTATTAATTTCTTCTTTTATGAATTTCTTTTTTTGTTATTTGTTTATCTTTTTTGTTGTTCACTTCTCTTTTTTTTTTTGTTATTTGTTTATAGTTTTTGTTCATCATTTATATACTTTTTTTTTGGGGGGGGGAGGGGGAGGAGGGAGTCGTTTTTATCTTTGTTAGTTTATCTTTGTCTTTATTTTTTTCTTATTCTCCTTTTTTTTTGTCTTCTTTTTGTTCTTTGTCCCCTTCTTCTTCTTCTTCTTGTTCTCATTCTTTTTCTGATTTTAATTTCTTTATTCCTTTTTTTGTCTTTCTCTTCTTCCTCGTCTCTTTCTTGTTCTTATTCTTGTTCTTCTAATTCTATTTCTTCTTCAGTTTCTTTTATTATTATCATCATTATTATTATCTTTCTTTGGCTTCATTTTTTTCTTTCTTCTTTTGCTTCTTCTCTTTTATTCCAGTTCGTTCTATTTATTCTTCATTTTCTCTTCTTCTTCCTCCTCCTCTTTTGCTTATCCTTCATTCTCCTCTTTCGTTTTTATTCCTTCTTTTACTTTTCCTTCGCTTTCTTCTTTTTCTTCGTCTTGTCTCATCTCCTTTCTTATTCATATTCCCTCACTTCTTACTATCATTCTTCTCTATTTCCCTTCTTGTGTTTCTCTTCTCCGTTGCCTCCTTTTCATTCTTTTCTTATTTCCTCCTCTTCTCCAGTCTCTCTTATTTCCTCCTTCGCCTTCTCTTTTTTCTTCATTTCTCTCTCATTCTTGTATTTTCATTCTCCTCTTCTCCTCCGCATTTCCTCCCTCTTATCTCCTTTTCCTCTTCTTCTCCCTCATTCCGTCTTCCTCATTTCCTCTTCCTCCTCCTCTCTCTCATCCCTTCCTCCTCTTCCTCCTCTCCTCTCTCATACACCCCATTCTCTCACCCCTCTCTTCCTCCATCTCCTCCTCCTCCTCACTCTTCTTACCATCCTTCCTCTTCTCTCCTATCTCCCTTCCCCATCTTTATCACCGTCTCCTTCTCCTCCTCCTTCTCCAATAGACCGCTTTATGTCGATATGCCACGCCACCTGTCGACGGTATTCAAAAGTAATCTATTAACAGGTGTTCGTGTTATAACTAAATTGTTATAATCAATAACATGCTCAAAGGGTTGTATAACATGTCATGGTAGATAAATTAGAAACGATAATGATGGTGATGATAGTAATAATGATTTTGGTAATAAGGATTGATGGTTATGGTGATGGTAATGATTGTGGTAATGATGTTGGTGATTATGGTTCGGTGATAATAATGATAATGATGATAACAATAATAATGATGATAACAATAATAATGATAATGATGATAACAATGATAATGATAATTATGATAATGATTATAATATTGTTAATGATAATGATAATAATACTGATAATGACAATAACATTGATAATAGAAATAACAACAATAACATTGATAATAACAATGCTCATAACACTAGTAGTAATAATATCAATAATAATGGAAATAACAATAACAATA
>NC_061861.1:19857321-19869821 GCF_019202785.1 Penaeus chinensis | reverse complement strand
GTCGACCTATCTCTCTGTCTGTCTGTCTGTGTGTCTGTCTGTCGGTCTGTCTGTCTCTTTCTTTCTTTCTCTCTCTCTCTCTCTCTCTCTCTCTCTCTCTCTCTCTCTCTCTCTCTCTCTCTCTCTCTCTCTCTCTCTCTCTCACTCACTCACTCACTCACTCACTCACTCTTTCAATATATGTGTTTCTCCCTCCCCTCTCTCTCTCTCTCTCTCTCTCTCTCTCTCTCTCTCTCTCTCTCTCTCTCTCTCTCTCTCTCTCTCTCTCTCTCTCTCTCTCTCTCTCTCTCTCTCTCTCTCTCTCTCTCTCTCTCACTCACTCTTTCAATATTTCTGTTTTCTCCCTCCCCCCCCCCCTCTCTCTCTCTCACTCACTCACTCACTCACTCACTCACTCTTTCAATATATGTGTTTCTCCCTCCCCTCTCTCTCTCTCTCTCTCTCTCTCTCTCTCTCTCTCTCTCTCTCTCTCTCTCTCTCTCTCTCTCTCTCTCTCTCTCTTTCTCACTCTCTCTCTCTCTCTCTCACTCACTCACTCACTCTTTCAATATTTCTGTTTCTCCCTCCCCCCCCCCCCCCCCCCTCTCTCTCTCTCTCTCTCTCTCTCTCTCTATCTATCTCTCTCTCTCTCTCTCTCTCTCTCTCTCTCTCTCTCTCTCTCTTCTCTCTCTCTCTCTCTCTCTCTCTCTCTCTCTCTCTCTCTCTCTCTCTCTCTCTCGTTCTCTCTTTCTCTCTTTCTCTTTCTCTCTTCCTTTTTTTCCCATTTCACTCATTCGCGCGCGGGTATTTCTGATTTCTAAATCCCCCCTCCCCCCCCCCCCCTCCCTAAGCAGTTTCCTTACCCATCGTCATGCACAAAACCCATTCTGCTTGTGCCTGATTGCATAGGTCGCTTGCAAGCATTTGTTTGCCTGACCCTCTTCCCCCCTCCCCCCTCCTCTCTCTCTCTCTCTCTCTCTCTCTCTCTCTCTCTCTCTCTCTCTCTCTCTCTCTCTATCTCTATCTCTCTCCCTCTCTCTTTCTCTCTCTCTCTGTATCTATCTATCTATTGATCCCCCTCCCCCTCTCCCCCCCCCCCTACCCACTCCCTCTTCTCCATCTTGCAATTTTTAGGACAAGTCGCCTTTAAAGAAGAATTCAGATGCAGCCTCCGTTCAGATACTCCGTTATTAGTCACTTTCGCTCCCCCCCTTTCCCCCCTCCCCCTCTCCCCCTCCCCCTCCCTCCTCTCCCCCTCCCTCCTCCCCCCTCCCCCCTCCCCCTTTCCTTCTCACCCCCCCCCCCCCCTCTTCTGAGTGTGTCATGCTATCGCTGAACATCTCTTGAAGTATGCAACGTGCAACATCCCCCCTTCCCCCCCTTCCTCTTCTCTCCCTCTCTCTAATCCCCCACTTTCGCTCCCCCCCCTCCCCCCCACACTTTTCTCCCCTCTTTTTTATTCTGACCCTCTACCTTCTTACCTCCCCTCCTCACTTTCTGCTTTCTCTTCTCTTCTCTCTCTCTCTCTCTCTCTCTCTCTCTCTCTCTCTCTCTCTCTCTCTCTCTCTCTCTTTCTTTTTCTCTTTCTCTTTCTCTTTCTCGCTCTCTCTCTCTCTCTCCTCTCTCCTCTCTCCTTCTCTTTCCTTCCACTTTATTTCTTCTCTTCGTGTCTCTTTCTCAATTCCTTCTCTTCTTTTTCCTTTCTCGCTCTTCCTTCTTCTCCTTTTCTGCTTCTCCTTATCCTTGCTATTTCCCGTGTCTAAGTCTTTCTTGTTTCTCCCTCTTTCTCTCCTTCTTCCTTCTCGTCTTCAATTACAATATATCTCTTCCTCTTTCCTTATTCCTTCCTATTTTCCCATTTTCCCCTCCCTTCCTTCTTCCTGTCTTCCTCCTTTCATCTTTGCTTCTTCCTCCCTTTTTCCGTTTTTTTCTTTTCATTTACTCTCTTTTTTCTCCCTTTTCTCTCTCTCCCTCTTTCACCTTTCACTTCCCTTACCCTCTTCTCCTCTTTTCGCTACCCTTACTCCCTCCTTCTTACCTACTTAGCCTTTTCTTTTCTCTCTCTCTCTTCTTCCTCCCTCCCCCTTTCCCCTCCCCCTCCCTCCTTCCTTCCCTACCCTTCTTCCTCCCTTATCCCCTCTCCCTCCTCCTCCTTCTCCTCCTGCTCCTTCTTCTTCTTCTTCTCCTCCTCCTCCTCCTCCTCCTCCTCCTCCTCCTCCTCCTCCTCCTCCTCCTCCTCCTCCTCCTCCTCCTCCCCCCCCCTTCCCCTCCCTTATCCCCACCCTCCCTTTCCCCTTCCTCTTCCACCTTTCTCCCCTTCATCCCTACCCTACCCCCTCCTCCCCACATCACCCCCCCTCCCCACTTCACCCCCCCCCCCATTCGGACAGAAACAAAACAGCGACCAGACGACCAATTGAGTTTGCAATAAAACGTGCAAATGGCAAATGTTCGCGCGCGTGTAATGAACAACTTGCATTGCAAATGAAAGTGAATGCAAAAGGCACGAAGGTGATGAAGACGAAGTGAGAAAAAGGCGAAGAATGAGGAGCATCTGCATAGACAGGAAATGTAAGTGCGAGTAAATTAATAGATGAATATAGATATGTTTATGTGTGTGTGTATATGTGTGTGTGTGTGTGTGTGTGTATGTGTGTGTGTGTTCGTGTGTGTGTGTGTGTGTGTGTGTGTGTGTGTGTGTGTGTGTGTGTGTGTGTGTGTGTGTGTGTGTGTGTGTGTGTGTGTGTGTGTGTATGCATACATATATAATAAATACATCTCTTGTATTGTGAAGATATTAATTGTCATTCATACCATTAATACAGTTGTCAACGTGAATATAGTTCATATATACATACGTGTATGTGCGTGTATGTGTATGTATCTATCTATCTATCTATCTATCTATTTATCTATGTATCTGTATATATATACATATACATATGTACATATTTTCTCCCCTCCCCCCTTCCTCCCTCCCTCCCTCCCTCCCTCCCTCCCTCCCTCCCTCCCCCCCCCCTCCCTCCCTCCCTCCCTCCCTCCCTCCCTCCCTCCCTCCCCCCCTCCCCCCCTCCCTCCCTCCCTCCCTCCCTCCCTCCCTCCCTCCCTCCCTCCCTACGCAGCTACATTTACCAAACCGACAACTAAAATTACAAGTAACTTTATATTATGTTTCTTTTCATATTTTTACAATGGCCTCATTCAGGGTTGAGGCTGGGGAAGGTGGGGAAAGGGGGGGGGGTGTAGAGGGAGGAGATAAAGGGAAGGAGGAGGGCAAAGGAAAGAGGGAGATAGAGAGAACGGGGAAGGAGGATGGTAAGGAAAAGGAGATAGAGAGAACGGAGAAGGAGGGCAAAGGAAAGGGAGAGAGAGAGAACAGGGAAGGAGGATGGTAAGGAAAAGTAGATAGAGAGAAAGGAGAAGGAGGTTAAAGGAAAGGGTGAGACAGAGAGAACGGAGAGGAGAAAGGAAAAAGGAAAGGGAGAGAGAGAGAGAACAGGGAAGTAGGAGGGCAAAGGAAAGGGGGAGACAGAGAGAACGGGGAAGGAGGATGGCAAGGAAAAGGAGATAGAGAGAGAGGAGAAGGAGGGGTGGGGGAGGTGAAGGGATGAAGTTGGGGTTAAGGTATCGGAGAAGAGGGCAAAGAGAAAGGGAGGAGATAGGGAAGAGGTACAATAAATGAGGGAATGGGGAAAGGGGGAAGAGAGAGGGAGACGAGCGAGAGATGAAAATACAAGAGAAGGGCAGAGAGGTAAGAGAGCAATAAGTAGAAGCGATGAGAGGGGGGGAGGGGAAAGAGAGAGGGGGTGAGGGGAAGGGGGGGGGGTGTGACCTGACCCGACTGGCAGTATCAGGTGCCACGGAGATGACAGGAGGGGGGGGGGGGGGCACTAACTGGCCGGGTGTCTGTGTTATAGTCATACCTCACGTGGGATATGGCTTCCATAAGTCTGCTTAGCATCTGCTTACGTGTGTGTGTAAGGACTCACGTACACAGACACATACATACATACATACATACATACATACATACAAACATACAAACATACAAACATACAAACATACAAACATACATACATACATACATACATACATACATACATACATACATACATACATACATATATATTCACACATACATATATATCCACACATACATATATATCCACACATACATATACATCCACACATACATATATATCCACACATACATATATTCCACACATACATATATACCTATGCACACATACATACATGCATAGATACATACACACATACATATACAAGCAAACAGAAATACGTGTGCACATGTTATCTGCCTAGCTATCAAATATCCTTGAGTATGTGAATAATGTACACGGATATATGTTTACCTACTTGTGTGTGTCTGTGCACATGTGTTAGCATATTTATATATATATATATATATATAGAGAGAGAGAGAGAGAGATATAGATAGATAGATATATACATATATACATATATATATACTTATATATGTGTGTGTGTGTGTGTGTGTGTGTGTGTGTGTGTGTTAGTGTGTGTGTGTGTGTGTGTGTGTGTGTGTGTATATGTATGTGTGTGCCTGTGCATAGAGAGCGAGGAAGATAGAGAGACAGACAGACAGAGGGAGAGGGATAATGTTAATGATATTTATGATAATTATGATAGTAAAATTAATGAACGATGATAACAATAGTAATGATAATAGAAATAATAATGGTAATGATAATAATCATGATAAGAATAACGATTATAATGATATTATAGTATAAATAATAAAGATAATAGCACTGCTCAATTTGATGATAAGAATTATAATAACAAGAATGATAATGAAAATTATATAAATTATAATGATTATAATGATAATGCTTATGATGATAATAGTAATAATAATGACAGTGAGGATGACAACGTTAATGATCGTAATGATAATGATAATATAAATAGTCCTAATAAAAACTGATAGTAGGAATGATAATATTAATAATAGTGATGCTGTTTCTAATGATAATATAAATAGTAACGATAGTAATCATGGTAAAAATCATAGCAGTAACGATAATAATGATAATGATAATGATGATAAAGATAATACTGATAAGAAGGTAAAAATAATGATAACAATATTAATAGTAATAGCAATAAATTGATAATAACAATATTAACAACTAGAAACATAGTGATAATGATAACAATACTAATGATGATAATGATAATAATGGCAATGATAACGATGATGATAATAATACTAATGATGATAATGATAATAATAATAATAATAACGATGATGATAAATTATGAAAACACGAAGAGAAGAGGAAAAGGAAGGAAAGATGAGGAAAAGAAGATAAAGTAGTGATGGTAATAGGCAGTGTGACAATATTGATAATAATGACAAAACGCGCAGACAAACCAACACACACAAACGCGTACATATACCCCCCCCCCCCCCTTTCATTCGAATACGTACACGTTGACAGAGATGGATGAACAACCTCACAAACAAACAAAAAAAATAACACAAACACAGACAGTCTTACCCCCCCCCCCCTCCTCCCATCCTACCCCTTCTGTCCCTCTCCCTCCCTCCTCCCTCCCCCTTCCCCCTTCCTCCATCTCCTCCTTCCCCTCCTCCATCTCCCTCTCCTTCCCCCCCCACCCCCTTCCCCCACCCCCACCTCTTCCTCCCTCCACCATCACCTCTACCCCCCTCCACCCCCCTCGCCCTGCACACACACACACACACACACACACATGCACTTGTTTTAACCCGAGGAGCGTAGAGGTCAGGTCAGGTCACGACCCCCAAGGCATCGCATTACAGTGCCGAATGGACACTGTTCGTCACTGTTTGTAGATGCTCGGCGACACTCAGGTCATGTTTTGCCTTCGTGGCTCTAAGATTTGGCACTTGGCACTCATGCTCATTTGGCTGTTGGTTTGTGATGCTGGTGATGGTGATGGTGATGGTGATGGTGATGGTTAAGACGATGGTGGTGATGATTAGTGATGGTTATGATAATGATAATAATGATAATAACAATAGCAATAATGATAATATTGGCGTTGGTGATAATAGCAATAGTGATAATGATAATAGTAATAATAATAATAGTAGTAATGATAATGATAATAATAATAATGAATAATAATAATAATAGTAATAATAATAATAGTAATAATAATAATAATAATAATAATAATGATAATAATATTATTAATAAAAATAATAATAATAATAACAACAATAATAATAATGATGATAATAATGATAATAATAATAATGATTACGATAATGATAAATATGACAATGGCAATATCAATAACAGTGGTAATAATAACAACAGCAAAGCTAATAATGATGGTAATAAAAGTAACAATCTATAATGATGGTGAAGATAATGACAGCAGTAGTGATTAAGACAATAATAATAATAACAATAATGATAGGGACAATGAAAATGGTGATGATGATGATGACAATAATAAAAAAAAAAAGAAAAAAAAAATAACAAGAATAACACAAGTAATAATAATGGTAATAAAAGTAGCATTATGAAATGATAAGGAAATAATAGCAATAGATAATAAATAACAAGAATAAATGATAGTGGATAAATAATAGCAATAAAAGATATATGATGAATAAATAAAAATGACAATAAAAATAATGGTAATGGATGGCAAAAAAAACAAAAAATAACAAAAAAAGATGATATGAAAACATTAGTAAATAATAAATGAATAATTATACATAGGTAATAAAAAAATAAAAAAAAATAGTGAGGATGTTGATAACTATAGTAAAAATAATTATGATAGTAAATACTGTTTTTTCTTTGTTTTGTTGCTAAGGACATTTTTTTTTTTTTATCATATCTTTCTTCCTTCATGTTATCTTTATCATCATTATCTCTGTATTGTTATTGTTGATGCTGATGTTATCATTATTAGTAGTAGGAGGAGGAGAAGGAGCAGGAGCAGTAGTAGTTATATTATTGTTATTATTATTATCATCATCATTATCGTTGTTATTGTCATTATGTTTGTGTGTGTAAATATATGTATGTATATATATATATATATATATATATATATATATATATATATGTACATATATGCACACACACACATATATGTATGTGTGTGTGCATACACATTTATGTACACATATATATATATATATATATATATATATATATATATATATATACATATACATATATATGTGTATATATATATATATACATGTACATATACATATATATATATATACATATGTGTGTGTGTGTGTACATATATATTCAAGCACACACACACACACACACACATATGTGTGTGTGTTTATACATACACATATACATTTATACACACACACAAACGCACACGTGTGTGTGTGTGTGTGAGTGTGTGTGTGTGTGTGGGCATTCCATCTTCAGATCTGAAGATGGAATCCAGGTGGATTTCGAAACTATATTCTCGTTTTCAATAAATCTAGTTTGTGCATATATATGTATGTGTGTGTGTGTGTGTATGCATATATATATATATATATATATATATATATATATATGTATATATAAGTATATATATGAATATATATGTATATATACATATATATACATATGTATACATATATATACATATATATATATATATATATATATATACATATATGTGTGTGTGTATGAATGTATATATGCAAATATAAAACAAGCATATACGAATAAACCTTACAAGCAAAGTTAAAAAAGAAAAACAAATCTGCCATTCTTTACCTCAAGCCGTGTTGAAAGTTGCAGCAGTACCTCCTTGTATGTTGCAGTCTGCATCGAAGAGGATTTTAAATAGCAAGTGAGCAGGAGGTTAACTGAGGTTATGTTTATTTACGCTGAATGATCGATTACTGTGCTTACTACGCGCTAGTTATTTTCATGGATGGCTCAGGGTACTTTCGATTCTAGTTAGTCATCTTTTCACACACACGCATGCACGGACACACGCACACACACACGCACACGCATTCACACACACGAACGCACGCACACGCGCACGCACGCATTCACACACACACGCACACAGAAACATTCACACACACACAACCACACACACACACACGCATTCATGCACACTCACACACACACACTCACACACACACACACACACACACACACACACACACACACATACACACACACACATATGTATATTTGTTGTGTGTGTTAATGAGTTAATGTATGTGCGTGTGTGTGTTTTGATTATAATTTTTAAAATATCCAAATGGGAGGGAAATTTATGTCTTAAGATTTTTTTCCGCAGATAATTCCCTTAATGAATTTATCTATTTATCTATTCATCCATATCTTCCATCTTTTTTTTTTTTCATATCCTACAGAATATGAAGAAAATTAAAATGACTCAACAACGCTTCGAAAACTACTACCACTACCTAAAATACCATTGGTAATGACAGAAAAAAAAAAAAAACTTTAGACACCAAATAGATTTCTTGCTATCATTGGTATCATTATCATCAGCTTTGATAAGACTAAGAGTAATAATGGTGATGATGGTGATAATGATAGCAGCAATGATGATAATGATATTTCTAATCATAATGATAATGATAACATAATTGATAATGGTAATAGTAGTAGTACTAGTAGTAGTAATGGTAATGATAATAACAATGATAATGGTAATTATGATAAAGATATAATAAAGTCAATGATATTCATAATCATAATGATATAATGATAACGGTAATAGTAATAATAATAATAACAACAATGACAATGATAAGAGTAGTGATAATGACAAACTGATAATCATAATGATAAAGCTAATAAAGATATAATAATGATTATAGTAAAAATAATAATGGCAGGTAGAAGTAGTAGTAATAGCAACAACATAAATGATACAGCAATGTTAATGTTGGTAATTGTGATGGTGATGATAATAGTGATACCAATGATAATATTAAAAATGAATTTCTATTATAGTTTCCTGTTTCGTTCTGTTACGCTTGAACAAGGTAAATATAGACAGGGTTGAAGATAAAAAGATGGTTTAACAAACTTCAATTATATTTTAACCCATTCGCCCCATGTGGCAAGAATGCATGCCATGCCCACTGTGATACACGTTTATTTGTTGTATTTACTCATAGATGGCTCTACAAGTTCTTAATCACCAAATAGCCAATTACCTACCCATCTCACCTGTTTATCTTTTTCCTTCACTTTAGGAAAGGGTATTTTGTATCATTCCATTGTCTAAAATATTTCAATAACAATTTGATAATCATAACATCAATAACAATAATAACAGTATCGATAGTAATGGTATTAATAAGAAAAACACATTTCCCCACCAATTCAAGGAATGGGAAAATCAGGATCGGTCACGAGGGTCTACTGATAGACTCCTTGCCGGCTGAGCACACGTGAAGCCATCTGTATGTAACAACATTCACCAAAAACTACAGGGGACAGAACATAAATCCGGGGCGAATGGGTTAATAGATCATTCTATAACGTTCATATTGGTTCTTTGTAATGATTATTAACATCTACGAGTACAAATATCTTGTGTTGAATGAAAATTCATGTTGCCAAAAGATAAAACAAAACGCTTTTCACGAACTCAAGTCTATAAATCTATGAAGTTTAGATAACGAACACATGTTGCAAGAAATTGTTCAGATGCAACAAGAGAAGCTGCAAAGAATATGTTGCAAACAATAGGTCGTGCATTGCAGACTTTAACAGCATAGAGGGTTTAACTTACCTAACTTATTATAAATCTTGCACTTGCAGATGCATAGAAGTGTAAACAAATACATTTAAGAATTACATTGCAATATCCTCAAGTATTTTTTTTTTCTTTTTGTATTTTATATCAAAATGGAGGTTTTTGTGAAACTCTACGGAACTTTTTCATAAGTTTTAGTCCAAAGAAAAATAAAGCGGTTAATTGTCTCCTTAATTATATAAGAAATGATAAACACTTTGTATCTTAAACTTGTAATATAATATAAGTAACCAAATGCTTATAACCTTTATAGCAAATTAATCAAATTTTTTTCAAGAAATTATAACATCGTTCAGCTAAAGTTGAAACAAAAATTATCAATATTATCATTATTGTTATTAATATTGTTGTTGTTGTTATTATTATTGTTATTATTATTACTATTATTATTGTTATTACTAATGTTATTATTAGTATTATTACTATTATTATTGTTATTATTATTGTTATTATTATTAGTGTTATTGTTATTACTATTATTATTATCTTCATTATCATTATTATTATTAGTAGTAGTAGTATTACTATCATCATCATTGTTATACTTAGAAAAAAAAAAAAGAATAAAAATGAAAATCTTCATAGCGCAAGATAATCATTCTCATTCATAACCTTCTTTCCTACATTTGTTGTCATGAATAATTTTCAGTTTTATTGTCCTCTATTTCTGCTTATCCATTTGTTTGTGTATTTGTTGCTCTTATAATTATATTATTTTGTTTATTCCTATATTTATTGTTCTTAGAATCTTGTTATTATAATTTATTTGTTTAAGTTTACGCTTTGTATTTCATTAATGTAATACGCTTGAGGTAATGTACTTTGAGCTTGAAAAAGTACTTTATCTGTTTAGTTCTATGGTAAAGATAAAACTAAACTTTATGCTTGGGAAAGTCTGTTAA
Source organism: Penaeus chinensis (assembly GCF_019202785.1). Lineage (NCBI taxonomy): Eukaryota > Metazoa > Arthropoda > Malacostraca > Decapoda > Penaeidae > Penaeus > Penaeus chinensis. The sequence goes on along the minus strand of NC_061861.1, from coordinate 19,859,118 downwards.
TCTTAAGATGCTTTGACGAGACAAAAAAAAGAGAAAGAAAAAAGAAGAAAGAAGAAAAGAAGAAAGAAGAAAAAAAGAAAGAGAGAGAAAAAAAGAATAGTGAATAAATAAAAGGCTTCTTAATTGATATCTGAAGTTAGCTAAATTCGGATATTATTTAGAATCGTTGAATGAGACAAGCATTCGATAGGATCTTGAATTTTAAAACAAAAGGCGATTTTAGGAAAGTTTCAGTAGTGATGTCAGGATCAACAACAACATCGATTTTATTATACATAAAATTAAAAATCTGTTAATTGTATTTGATATGTTTCTTACGAAGATGTCATCAAAACCAGTTAAATGAAAATATTCAGTCTCAATCAAACCTTTTCTACATTGGTTGCAATGAACACCGTTTACATAAAAGCAATAATAAACTTACAATTATGATAATTAGACTGATGATTATAGTAGTGATAATATTGATAATGATGAAAAAGGATAATGACGATTTAAGTAATGACGATATAAGTAATAATAATATTATTAGTAATATGATGATGATAATAATAACAGCAACAACAACGATAATGATAAAGTTACTAATATTAAGAATATTGATGATAGTAATGGCAATGAAGATAGTAATGACAATGAAATAATAATGATAATAATGACAACGATACTATTAATAGCAATAATTTAACAACAGTAATAATAGTAAACAAGAATAAAAATAATAACACTGATAATAATAATAACAAAATGATGATAATACCATCAATAAAACACAAATCACCTTGACAATTCACCCACCATTTACTCTCTAAAACGACGAAGAAGAATTAGAAACAAGACAAAGGATAATTATTGTTTATTTTCGCCACTTTCTCTCCCTTTCCTTACTTTCTCCGTGTTTGGCTCCTTCCTCGCATTCCTGGCATGTTTCTGTCCGTCTTGTCTCCTTCTTTGCTCTCTCCTTTCTTCTCCCGTTCGTTGTTTTTTGTCGTTTTCTTGCTTTCTTCTCTTGTTCGTTGTTTTGTTTTTGTTTTGTGTTTTTTTCTTTCTTTTTCTTGTTTCATTTTTTGTCGTTTTCTAGCTTGTTTTTTTTTGTTTGTTTTGCGTTTGTTTTCTTGGTGTGTTGTTTTTTTTGAGTTTGTTTGCTTGCTTGTCTGGCTATCTGTTTGTCTGTCTGTCTCTCTCTTTCTCATTCTCTTCTCTTCATTTTTTCTCTCTCTCTCTCTCTCTCCCTCTCTCTCTTTCTCATACCTGTTTATCCAGTCTCTATCTCCTCTTTGCAATTTCTCTTCCTCCCCGCCCCCCCCCCCCCTGTCTTTTCTCTCTCTCTTCTCTATAATTCTTCCAGTCTCTCCCTCCCCCTCTCCCTCCCTCCCCCTCCCCCTCACTCAACCAAACCCAAGTACAACTAAAAAGAAAAAAAAAAGGAAAAAAAAAAGTGTTACCAGAACATGACGGAACCCTCAGCCATCCTCATTAGGTGCTACCAGGTATTACCCGAGTGTTGCCAGGTGCTACCAGGTATTGCATCCAGAACTAGTCACGGCAGGTGGCCCTAAACACCTCGCTGGTTAATGAGCTTCGGTAATGGTGGCCACACGCGAGTGCCAAACACTACAGCGCTGGATTTATGGTAGTTTTATGGTAGTGGGAAATACAGTGTGGTAGAGGAGATGCAAGGTGGTTATTGTATTGCAAGACTGTGTTGCAAAGTGTTGAGAAGGATGGGTATTTTAAGTAGGTATGATGTGGTATTTGGGGGGAGTGTATGTGGCTGTCTGTCTGTGTTTGTTTATA
>NC_061861.1:19845952-19854721 GCF_019202785.1 Penaeus chinensis | reverse complement strand
TTATTATTATTATTATTGTTGTTTTTGTTATTATTATGATCATTATTATTATAATAATAATTATTATTATTATTATGTTATCATTATCATTATCATTATCACTATTCTTATCATTATTATTATTATGATTATTCTTATTCTTAAGGTTATCATTTTTATTAATATTATTGTTATCATTATTGGCAGTATTAGCTTTATCGTATAATTATTATCATTATTATTATTATTATTATTATTATTATTATTATTATTATTATTATTATTATTATTATAATCATTGTTGTTGTTGGTGGTGTTATTGTTATTATTATTGTTATTACTATTATTATTATTATTGTATATTATCATTATCAATATTATTAATTTCATAATGATAATTTTTATCATTATAATTATTATTAATTCTATAATTATTATTATTGTTGTTGTTGTTGTCATTAATATTATTAGTATTATAAATATCGTAATCATCATTATTATTATTATTTTTATTATTTTTATTATCATCATTTTTAATATTAATATTATTATCATTATTTTCATTATTATCATTGCCATCGTAGTTATTATTACTATCATTATTAATGTTTTCATCATCATTATTACTAATAATATCATTCATATTAATGCATTGCCATTATCATTATTTTTAATGATATCGTCTTTGTCATTATCATTATCATCATAATCAACACTACTGTTATTATAATAATTATTATTATTATTATTATTATTATTATTATTATTATTTTTATTATTATCATTACTATTATTATTATTATTATTGATATTATTGTTATCATTATTATTATTATTATTATCACTATTATCATTATTATCATTATTATTGTTATCATTGTTGTTGCTGTTATTATTATTATTATTTTTATTATCATTATTATTATTATTATCATTATTACTATCATTATTATTATTACTGTCATCATTATTATTATCATTATTATTATTATCATTGGTTTTGTTGTTGTTGTTGTTATTATTATTATTATTATTACTATTATCATTATTATTATTATTATTATTATTACAATTATTGTTATCAATATCATTATTAATATTATCATCATTATCGTCCTTATCATTTTCCTTATCATTACACTCTCTCGTCTTTTTATCGCCTCCCCATTATCATTCAACAAGGGGAAGATCCAAAGAAAACAATAATGATAAAATAATACAAATGAAAAAGAAAAGATAAACAAATAGACGATGAAAATTTGGAGCAAAGTAATATGAAAAAGGATGTGATATATAAGTCGATTTTAAGAATTAACTTTTTAATCTAGTTAGACTTTCAAGAGCGCAGGAAAAAAAGAAGAAGAAAAGAAAAAAGAAAAAAAATATTTGCAAATTTGTGGAAGAAAACAAAACCCTTATACGGAGAACAACGAGCGTATTTAAATTACCAAAAACAAGGTTATTTGAGAAGGTTAATGGTTGCCAGTAAGTAATTATGATTTTTTTTTTCTTCATATTTACTTTCTTTTTATTCTGTTATTCTACGGTGTCTTCTCTCATTTCGAAAATACAGTAACTGACTGATTATATTATATTGCTTAAAAATATTGTTGTTGGGAAAAATAAGAAAAAAATATATATTTCTTTTCGCGCCATCACTGGACCAAAAAGTTTTCTCTCGATAATTAGAATTACAAAAATAGCAAAATATATCATATACTACTATTTTCCAAATTCCTTTTTCAAATTAGAGCTCAGCAAAACAAGCTAACAATCGTAATTTCGTCGCATTTGACTAAAAAAAACAGGAGATCTAGCGGCTGCAACAACTCGAGATATTTTGTGCTTGCGGTCTCTACGCCATATTTGCGATAGTGTGTTGGCGGCGAATAATAATTATAAGAACTCATTTAAAAGAACATAAGATTATATACGCATCGTTTGAACTTCGAATTCCTCCTAAAATCGAAAAAAAAAATGGATTTATATGTTTCTGGTTTTGATAATGTTTATTAATGACGAAATTGTTTATATTTGATAGTTTAATTGCATTCTGAATCGTATATCAATAATCAAAATTACGGTTTATATATTTTAGGAACGGTATATCGTTCTCTGTGCCATTTTCAATGTCAAAATCTACCATTAAATGATACTAGTTAATTTTGAATCTTGTGAAATATTTTGACCCATATTTCACAGGGAAGAAAAGGAGAATATTTTTTTCTTTCTTTCTTTCCAAATATTTTACGACATTTCATTAACTAAAATCCCATAATGAACTTCTGCAAGATCTTCTAAACTGAAATTAAAGAGGACATTTTGTATTAGCAAATCTCACTAGATGATTTTTTTTTGGAATAAAAAAAAATATTTAAAAAAAATGAAAAATTGAAAAAAAGAAAAAGAAAAATCTAACCCTTTCTGAAATCTACATCACCACATCATATCTAAATTTTCGAGAAATCTTTCCCAAATATCCGCACAACAACTTTGAACCGAGGAATAGAGAGCGGGACTAAGGGATTTTCCAGATTACACGCAAACATGAATGCATTACCATCCCTCTTAAAGTAAAATAGTCACACCTGAGCCTCCATTTTCTATGCCTTTGGAAGACATTTTTATTCGGGCAAGAAATCGATTCATTATTATTATTATTATTGTTATTATTATTATTATTATTATTATTATTATTATTATTATTATTATTATTTTACGATTTTATTTATGCAAGATATTTTTTTTTTTTTTTACTTCGTTTTGAGGAATACTGATATATATCTTTATTACTATTTTTAAAGGATGATCAGCACGTATTATTTTATTCAAATAAATTCTTATTATAATGCTACCTATCAAAATAGTTATTTATTTAACCATTCATTTGGTTTTCTCATTCACTTCTCTCTTCATTAAATTCAAAATATTAATGCTTTGAAATTTTGAAAGATGTTTTTTTTTCTCCTTTTTTTTTCTTTCGTCTGAATTTCCTTTCTATATATTTTCTCAACATTTTTTTCTTTTTTTTTTCATATTATGATCAATCTTCTTCTACATTTACATATTCACAAAATCCAAAAATCATTTTCATGACAGACCGAGAGCATCGAATATGGAAGTCATTTTTAAAAGATGATTTTATCTTAGTTACAAAAAAAAAAAAAAAAAAAAAAAAAAAAAAAAAAAAATGGAAAATGAGAATGATGTGTATCTTTTTATATATATGATATGTATCTATCTTTCCAGCTGTCTATCGGTCTGTATGCCTGTCTATCTATCTATTTATCTATTTGTCTAGTTATCTGTTTATCTATCTGTATCTCTGTTTACTTATCTATTTATCTTACCGTCTATCTATCTGTCTGTCTATCTACATATCTATATGTCTGTTTATCTATCTGTCTATCTATCTATCTGGCTCTCTATCTACTTATCTATCTGTTTATCTATCTATCTATCTGTCTGTTTGTTCTATCTATATATCTCACTGTCTATCTATCTGTCTGCCTATCTACATATCTATATGTCTGTTTATCTATCTGTCTATCTATCTGGCTCTCTATATACTTATCTATCTGTTTATCTATCTATCTATCTGTCTGTCTGTTCTATCTACTTATCTATCTGTTTATTTATCTATCTATCTGTCTGTCTCTATATATGCTTATCTTTTTGTCTGTTTATCTGTCTATCTTTCTTTTTATCCTTTTCTCTATCTATTTATGTATCTATTTATTTGTCTGTCTATTTATCTACCTATCTGACTATCTGTTTATATCTTTGTCTATCTCTCTGTCTATCGATCTATATATACATATATATATATATATATATATATATATATATATATATATATATATATATATATATATATATATATATATTTATATATATATATATATATATATATATATATATATATCCATTTATCTGTCTATCCAATCCATCGACCTGTCTATATATCTATCTATCTGTCTGTCTATCTACACACACACACACACACACACACGCACACACACGTATATATATATATATATATATATATATATATATATATATATAGATAGATAGATAGATATATGTGTGTGTGTGTGTGTGTGTGTGTGTGTGTGTGTGTGTGTGTGTGTGTGTGTGTGTGTGTATCCATCTACCTATCTGTCTATCAATATTTTTATATCTATCTATCGGTCTATTCATCTACCCATCTATTTGTGTTTATCTGTCAGTCTATATATATCCATATATTATCTACCCATCTATATATCTTTCCACACACATACATAAACATACATATATATGTATGTATGTATGTATGTGTGCACGTGTATGTTTTTGTCTATGACTGTGTCTGTGTCTGTCTGTGTATGTGTCTGTATGTGTCTGTATCTTTATATGTGTCTCTTTGTGTCTGTGTCTGTCTGTGTCTGTGTCTGTCTGTGTATGTGTCTGTCTGTGTCTGTATCTCTCTGTGTCTGTGTCTCTCTTTGTCTATCTGTGTCTGTGTCTGTCTTTACCTATGTCTTTGTCTTTATCTGTGTGTCTGAATCTGCGTCTGTGTATGTCTGTGTCTTTATTTGCATTTCATGTAAACTTTTCTTTACCAACAGAAAGGTCAGCCTCCACCTCACTCCCTCTCTCATCTCTCTCCTTCTTCTTTTCTCTTCTCCTCATACTTCCCCTTTCCCCTCCCCCCCTCTCCCCTCTCCCCTCTCTTCCCTCTCTTCCCTCTCTCATTCCTCTCTCCCCTCCCCCTTCCCCTCCCTCTCTCACTCCTCTCTCCCCTCCCTCCCCTCCCCCCACTTAACCTCTTCCCCTCCCCTCCCCCTTCCCCTCCCCTTCTCACTCCTCTCTCCTCTCTCCACTCCCCTCCCCCCTCTTCCCCTTCCCCCCACTCCTTCTCTCACTCCTCTTCCCCCTCCTCCCCCTCTCCCCCTCCCACCCCCATCCCCTTCCCCCCCTCTCCTCTCCCGCGTAGGCTGCGTCCGAAACCCTTCGTTCGACCTGACCTTTGGCTGAGCGTTCGAGTGACGTATGACCGCCGAATGTTGCAAATGCATCTTGCAACGCTCTGGACATTCTTCTCTCTCCATTTATGCCTGGAGGTTGCATGAGAATCTTCTTCGAGTCCCGGGTACTTTGCATGGGAGTGAGTTCATGACGGTAGTCAATGATTGGAAATAGAAGGCTTGTAAAAATGATACTGTTATGTTTGAATTTTTTTAAATATGAAATAGATAGATGATAATAAAAATAGAAATAAAGATAAAATAGAGATGAATAAATGGGATTAGATGTATTACAGAAAATAAATGAATTAAAGAGTGAAGGAAATAATTAAATTAAATTAGATCAAATTAATGATACATTTGTGAATGAATAAGAAAGTGAATTGACAAATCAGTGAAAAATCACACTAAAATGAATAAATAAATAAAACAAATAATACACGCAAACAAACAGATAAACGAACCAAACATAAAAATAAACAGAATGAAAAGATGGAAAATAAGAAAAAAAAAAAAGAAAAGAAAAAAAGAAGCTTAAACTGGTTTTAGATACACAGGAAATAGACACATAAACATCTTCTCATAGTGAGTATGTTAATAGTGAAAGGATTTTGCATTTTGCTTCCTCAGTGGCAAGGGGAAGCGATATTTTCTCTATTTCTATTTTTATTTTTTTTTATTTTGTGATGTTTGATCGGGACGGGAAGCGGGGGGGGGGGAGGTAGGAAGGGGGAGGAAAGGAAGGGTGGGAGAGAAGGAGACGGAAGGATGGAAGGAGGGAGGGAGGGAAGAGGAGGGAAGGAGGAAGATAGAAGAATGGAGGAAGGTAGGGAGGGAGAGAAAGAGAGAGAGAGAGCGAGAGAGAGCGAGAGAGAGAGAGAGAGAGAGAGAGAGAGAGAGAGAGAGAGAGAGAGAGAGAGAGAAAGAGAAAGAGAGAAAAATAGAGAGACAGACAGACAGACAGACAGACAGACAGAAGAAGATAGCAGGGAGACGTAAATATACCATAACTTTTTTTTTTTTTTTTTTTCTTTAACCAGGTCGTAAGGAGAAAGTTTAACAAGAGGGTCATAATACAGAGTCGCTAACTTGAGGTGATTTTGTATGCCGACTTCTGCACATCCCTGTAACTTAGGAATCAACAAGAAAGTTTATTTCAAGTTGAGGACAAAATTTGTGTCTGCTCTTTTCAATTCCTTTCATCTCTCCCTATTTATCTATTTATCTTTATTTATACTTTATCGATCCATCACATTATTTGTGGGTTTTTTTTTTTATTACCTATCGATGCTGTTTCCTTGAAATTTATTTATCTATTAAGATAATTCTAAGTATTTCTTATTTTCGAAGAAATCTATACATCCTTTTATCTAGTTATCTTTTACTTTAAGTAAATATATTCATATCTGATTTAAACGGAGTATGTATCTATTTCATTGTAAATATATCTATTTCTATTTGCACTATAGTAAATTTATCTATCTTTTGTTTAAGAAAAATCTATCTATTTTTAACAAAAGAGATATCTATTCATCTTCAATTTTTTTTTTTTTTGAAGAAATATATTTATCTCTGATACAAAATAAATCTATTCATCTTTGATTCAAATAAAATCTATTTATCTTTGAATAAAAAAAAATCTATTTATTTCTGTTTTAAAAGAAATCTATTCATCTCTGATTCAAATGAAATCCATTTATCTTTGATTTAAAATATATCTATATCCCTGATAAAAACAAATTATCTTTAATTTCAAGAAAGCTTTTCATTGATGTAAAATAAATTTATTCGTTTGATTTAGAAGAAATCTTTTTATCTTTGATGTAGGAGAAATCTATTTATCTTTGACTGAAAAGAAACCTAAGAAAAATATATTTACCTTTGATTGAAAATAAATTTAAAAGAAATCTATTTATCTTTAACTTAAGAGAAATCTATTTATCTTTAACTTAAGAGAAATCTATTTACCATTAACTTTAAAAAAATCGATTTTATTCTAATTTAAGAGAAATCCACTTATCACTGATGTAAAAGAAACCTATTTATCTATTAATTTTGAAATTTTGAAAAAAGAAACCGTCGCAGATGTCACAACGGTTTCCCCCCCCCCCCCCTTTTGCCAAGAGGGAACGTCAACGTAAATATCTATGTAACTCAGGATTCCTTTCAAAGGGAAAAAAAAGGAAAAAGAGTTAAAAAAAAAAAATCCTTTTGACAGAGATCGGTTTATATATAAAAGCTCTCGGGTCCGAACTTCTGAACTTTGAGTCGTATTGAAGAGTTTCCAGTTCAAGGCGAAACTTTCTTTTTTTACCTTCGTAGTGAGGCCGAGTGGATGTGGATGTGAGATGTGGATGAGGATGAGGATGCGGATGTGAGATGTGGATTAGAATGTGGATGTGGATGTGAGATGTGGAAGAGGATGAAGATGTGAAATGTGGATGAGGAGGAAGAAGAGGATGTGAGATGTGGATGTGGATGAGGATGTGGATGTGGATGTAAGATGAGGATGTGGGTGTGGATGTGGATATGAGATGTATATGAGGATGTGGATGTGGATCTGAGATGCGGATGAGGATGTGGGCGTGGATGTAGGTGTGGATGTGGATATGAGATGTGGATAAGGATGTGGGTGTGGATGTGGATGAGGATGTGGATCTGAGATGTAGATGAGGATGTGATTGTGGATCTGAGATGCGGATGAGGATGTGGATGAGGATGTGAATGAGGATGAGGATGTGGATGTGGGTGTGGATGAGGATAGGTGGTAAGGGAGGAAGGGGGTGGGGAGGTTAGCACAGGAGGGGGAAGTAGAGGAGGGGGAGGGGGAAAGGGAGGGAGGAAAAGGAGAAGGGAGGGAGGGAGTTGTTAAAAGAGGGAGAGGGGGAGGGGGGGGGGTGATAAATGAGGGAGAAGGGGGGTGGCAGAAGAGGACTAAGAAGGAAATTAGTAAAGGATGTAGGAAGAAGGAGGAGGAGGATGGGGGAAGAGAAGGAAGATTTACAACCATCTCTCTCTCTCTCTCTCTCTCTCTCTCTCTCTCTCTCTCTCTCTCTCTCTCTCTCTCTCTCTCTCTCTTCTCTCTCTCTCTAACTCTTCTTTCTCTCTCTTCTCTCTCTCTTTTACCGAAGATGGTTCCAATCTGCGGTCTCCAATAGTCGTTCCACATGATATTCCAATACGGTCCACATTTGCTACTCTTTTGTTCATCTCTCCTTTCTCCGAATGATGGGTCCAAATGGCGGTTTCCAAATAGTGGTTCCAAACAAGGATTCCAATTAGTTGTTCAAAATGGGGGTTCCAAATCGTGGTTCCAAGTGACAGTTCCAAATGACAGTTCCAAATGACGGTTCCAAATCGAGGTTCCAAATCGAGGTTCCAAATAGTGGTTCCAAATAGTGGTTCCAAATAGTGGTTCCAAATAGTGGTTCCAAATAGTGGTTCCAAATAGTGGTTCCAAATCGAGGTTCCAAATAGTGGTTCCAAATAGTGGTTCCAAATCGAGGTTCCAAATCGAGGTTCCAAATGACGGTTCCAAATGACAGTTCCAAAACGTGGTTCCAAATTGAGTTTCCAAATCGAGGTTCCAAATAGTGGTACCAAATAGTGGTTCCAAATAGAGTTTCCAAATGGCGGTTCCAAAGCGTAATTCCAAAAGGTACTTCCAGGCAGTGGTTCCAAATAGCCCAGGCCCTTACCGGTTTCCATTCAGTAACCAGTATGACTTTTGTAATGAGAGTCTCCGCGCTGCATTTTCAATTGTTTGGCAACTTGCGGGAGA
>NC_061861.1:19830952-19835952 GCF_019202785.1 Penaeus chinensis | reverse complement strand
TCTTTTTCACCTCATACTCACCTACGATCTTTACTCAAGCACATATCATGTCTGCTAAACTATGCACTAACTTCCTTCTACATACCATACCCACTTGTTAAATCATACGCCAAACACATACCATGGTATTCCAAGCTTCTAGAGTTACATCATGCCCAAGCAGATACCATACCCACTTAGGATAAAACACAAACCACTTAGTTCCTGGGTACATGCCATACCCACGGGATACAGCACACACCTGTAGCTCAAAACACAAGCCTATACCATACCCACTAAGTTTAAAACAAAGGCCCTTTAAAGCATTTATCAATAATCGTTAATTCTTAATATGCCCTTTTTTCTTTTTTTTCTTAAATGATCTATATGCATTTTCGTCAGTGATATTGATTCATAATATACTATATGATAACTGCTTGGGCATGATGTAACTCTAGAAGCTTGGAAGAGGAATAACATGGTATGTGTTTGGCGTGTCATTTAACAAGTGGGCATGGCATGTAGAAGGTAGTTAGTGCATGGTTTAGCCGATATGATATGTGCTTGAGTAAAGATCGTAGGTGAGTATGAGGTGAAACAGAAAGTAAAAGGCATGTGAGAGCGTTAATAGATGGGGGAAATTTTAGCCTATCAACCACACACTCAGAAAGAGAGAGGGAAGAGAGGGGGTGAGGAAGGAAGGGGGGGAAGGGAGAGAGAAAAGAGGAGATAGAAGAGAGAGGAGAGAGAGAGGGGGGGGGGGAGGAAGGGAATAAAAGGGGAGAGAGAGAATAGATAATAGAAAATTAGAGAGAGAGAAAAGAGAAAGAGAGAGAGAGAGAGAGAGAGAAGAGAGAAGAGAGAGGGTGGGGAAGAAAGGAGGGGAGAGAGAGAGAGAGAGAGAGAAAAAGAGAGAAGAAAAGAGAGAAGAGAGAGAAGAGAGAGAGAGAGAGAGAGAGAAGCGAGAGAGAAGAATGAGAGGGGGGGGGAGGGAGGGAGGGAGAGAGAAAATGCATATTTCTCGATCCTATGAGCCACAAGGACGTTAATGCTACGAACCTCATAGCCTTTGTTCCTGAATCTGTTCATTGAAGACGAATCCGGAGTCACGATCTTGCGTGTTGGGAAATTTAAATTTTTACCTCAACTTTGAACTCTTAAAAAAGGAAAAAAAGGGTTTGAATTTCTCTCTCTCCTCTCTCATCTCATAGGTCCTCTCCCTCTTTTTCTCACTCTCTCTCGATTTTCCCATCCCCATCAATCCTCCACTCTCTCTCGTCTCTCTTGCTCTCTTTCTTGTTTTATTTTTGCTCTCTTTCTCTTGCTTTTTCGCCTACTCCTTACTCTCTTCCTTTCTTTCTTTTTTTCGCCCCCTTGCTCTCTCTCTTCTCTCACTCCTCTTCCTCCTCATTTATTTCTTCCCCCCCCCCCCTCCCCCCCCTCCTCTCTCTCTCCACCCTCTTTTCTAAAAATTTATATGCAAACATCAGGTTTAATGAAATAACCTTTAACATTAATTATGATAACAATAATGCCGCTGCTACTGCTACCATTACTGACAATAATAATTATAACAATAACAATAACATTAGTACCAGTAATAACGATAATAACAATAAAAGTAATAATGATGACGATGATGATGATGAGGAGGAGGATAATAATGATAATAATGATAATAATAATAGGACTCTACTGCTACTAAATAGGAAAATAGCTAATGATAACATAAATTTAAAAATTTTTATGATAATTAAAAGAATAAAATAAAACAATGATAAAAAACCATATTAACAACAAGGCGGACGATAGTAATAACATAAACATTAATCATAAAGATAGTAATGATAACAATGACAATAGTTAACATAGACTAAAACTAAAGGATATAATAATAATACACAATAACAACAACAAAAACAACAAGAAAACAACAAAACAACAATAAGACAACAACACAAAAACAACAACAAAAACAAGAGCAATTTCTCTTCTTCTTATTTTTTATAACCCGAATTTTTTTTTTATGTCAACCCCACCACCACAACCCCCCACATCCCATCCCCCCCCCCCCCCGTCGGTTGACCCCTGATTTGCACGCTGTCTGATGACGTCATCCAGCTGTTCAGTCGGCAAAATATGACGTCATAATTCGCTGATGAGACATGCGCTTAAAACTTCTTGTGGTTTGATTATATAGTGAAGTGACGGAAGAAAGTCTTCACTCTCTCACCTTTAATCTACTTCACTTCCTTTTCCCTTTTTATCAGTGTTTTTTTTTCTATCTCTTATTTATCGGGTTGTCTCTGTTTATTTTTTCTTTTCGTTCCATCTACGTCTTTTTCACTCTCTTTCCCCTTCTCTCACTCTTCCTTTCTTTCTTCGTCCCTCTTCTTCCTTCCTTCTCTTCTCTTCTCCTCCCTTCTCACCTCTCGCCCTCCTTCTCCCTCTCTCCTCCTCCGCCTTTTCCTCTCATCCGCTTTTTTCCACACCTCCTTCCTCCTTCTTCTTTTCCATGACGCTTTCACTCCTCCCTTCCTCTCCTCTTCCTATTCCTCCTATCCTCTTTTTCACCTCCTCCTTCCTTCCTCTTCTTCTCCATGTCACTCTCATTCCTCCTTCTTCTCCCTTACACCTATCCCTCCCTATCCTCTTTTCCTTCCCCTCCTTCCCTCCTTCCTTCCTCTTCCTTTCCATGCCCGGCTCTCACTCCTTTCTTTCTCCGTCCCCCCCCCCCTCCCTCTCTCACCTCCTTCCCCCCACACCCTACCCTCCCCCCCCCTCTCCTCAGCAACTAGTGTGGCCCCTTTGAGACTAAATTATGGCACCCACCAATCACACTAACCCTTCCCCCTCCCTCCCTCCCCCTCCTCCCCTCCCCCCCCACACACACCTCTACCCCCCATACCCCATACCCCTTCATACCACCCCTCCCCCCCCCCCCCCCTCCCCTTCCCACGTCTTCTGTGCCCACTGAACCCTAAATCAGAATCCAGCTTTCCCTCATACAACCCCCTCCTCCCCCCCTCCCCACCGCCGCCCAAACCCCCCCCCTTTTCCCCCCCTTTCCTCCATCCCCCACCTGCTTCAGAGTGTTTCTACAGGGCAGCAGGTCCAGCAGCAGTCAAACAGCAAATAGGGGGAAGAAAATGGTCCACAGGTGTGGGTCAGTAGATGGTTTAGTGCAAGGAGGAGGGAGGAGGGAGGAGGAGGAAGAGAGGAGGGAGAGAGGAGGGAAAGAGGAGGGAGAAGGAAGAGAGGAGGGGAGAAGAGAGGAGGGGAGGAGGGAGGAGGGAGAGAGAAGGGAGGAGGAGAGAGAAAAAGGTGGGGGAAGAGAGGAGAGGGGGAAGAAAGGGGGGAGAGGAGGGAGAGGGGGAGAGGGGGGGGGGGGGGGTGGGGGGGAGGGGGTTTGGGGGGGGGGGGGTTTGGGGGGGGGGGGGGGGGGGGGCAGCAAATAAAAAAGGGAAAAAGAAGGAAAGTAAAATGACCCCGTTCTCCCGGGGCCCCAAAAAAAAAAGGACAGGAAACGCGATGGAATGATAAGAAAACGGGAAGAGGAAAAAAGAAAAGGAGGAAAGGGAATTTTCCCCTCCCCCCGTCCCCCTACCTCTTCCTTTCCCTTCCCCCCCTTCTTCTTTCTCCCTCCTTTTTCCCTTCCTGTTCCTTCTTCTCCCTCCTCCCCCCCTCACCCTTCCTCTCTCTCTTTTTTCCCAAACCCACCCGACCACCCCCTATCCCCCCCCCCCCCCCTCTCCCCTCCCCCCCTTCCCCCTTCCCCCCTCCCCCCCTCCCTCTCTCCCCCACCCCCCCCCTTCACCCCCCCCCAAACCCGCCCCCCCCCCCCCCCCCCCCCCCCCCTCCCCCCCATGCCTTTCCCCCCCCCCCTTCGCCCCCCACCCCCGCCCCAAAACTCCCCCCCCCACTCCCCCCCCGCCCCGCCCCCCCCCCCTCCCCCCCCCCCCCCCCCCCCCCCCCACCCTCCCCCCCCTCCCCAACCCCTCCCGCCCCCCCCCCCACCCCCAACCCCCACCTCCCGCCCCGCCACCACCCCCTCCATCCCGCACCCCCCCTCCCCCCCCCCCCCCTCCACCCCCCCCCCCTTCCTCCCCCGCAACCCCACCCCCGCCCCCCCCCCCCCCCCCCACCCCCTCCCCCCCCCTCCTCCCCTCCCCTCCCCCCCAAACACACCGCCCCCCACCGCCCAACAACAACCCCAGCCCAGCCCCCGCCCCCCCCCCCGGCCCCCCCGCCCGCCCCCTCTCCCGCCCCCCCCGCCCCACCCCCCCCCCCCCCCCTCCCCAACCACCCCCCAAACCCAAAAGAAACACCCCAAACACCCCCGACCCCCCACCAAACCCCCCACGCACACCACCAACCCCCTACCCCCCACCACGAAAAACACGAACCTCTCCCAAAAAAAAACCCGAAACAAAACGCCGAACCAACTGCACGAAAAACCCAAAAACAAACCACCCGAAAGAAAAGTAAAAAAAAAACGAAACGAAATGAAACAGAAAAAGAAAGCGAAAAAAGAAACTAACAAACGAAACGAAAACATAAACGAAAGAAACGAACAGGAAGGGAAATTTCTTGGTCGTGTTTGCGAGTCGAAACAGGAGTCGTCCCGGAATCAAACCCAACGTTAAAAAGGCTTAATTCGAAAGTCACAGTTATGTTATCGTAATATTTCACAAAATCATAAACTAAACCATACTGGTGTTTCTTTGGCGCGTCGTAATAAAATGACGTAAATATTAAAGTAAACATCATGCCGCCTTTTTTTTTTTTTTTTTTTTTTTTTTTTTTTTTTTTTTTTTCTTTTTTCGTAGATCAAGAAAACGGGTGTATTTCGAAGGATAAATATGGGTGTTGCGTCTGTTCGTAATCAACGTTTGTGTTATGAATGTAAATTATTGGTGTGTCTTAATAATAATATGTAAAGTAAATCTTCATGCATATACTGGCCTTTTGGTGATTCGGTAACTTAAGAAAAATACGTAAATCTTAATGCAAATGATGCA
>NC_061861.1:19818452-19823452 GCF_019202785.1 Penaeus chinensis | reverse complement strand
GTTGTTTATGTTATCATCTTTATCAATTCGTACACCTATATCTAAAAGATCCCACAACATTATAATAATAGTAATTGTAATAATGATAATGATAATATTGATGATGATAATAATAGTAACAATAAGGATGATGATGATAATAATAATAATGATAATATAAATAATAATAAAAATAATAATAATGATAATAATAATAGTAATAACAACTATAATAATAATGATAATGATAATGATAATAATAATAATAATAATAATAATAATAATAATAATAATAATAATAATAATAATAACAATAATAATAACAATAATAATAACAATAATAATAACAATAATAATGATAATAATAATGATAATAATAATAAGAGTAATAATAATAATAATAATGATAATAATGATAATGATAATAATAATAATAATGATAATAATAATAATAATAATAATAATAATAATAATAATAATAATAATAACAATAATAATAATAATAATAATAATAATAATAATAATAATGATGATAATGATAATGATAATGATAACTATAATGATAATAATAATGATAATGATAATGATAATGATAATGATAATGATAATGATAATGATAATGATAATAATAATAATGATAGCAATAATAATAACAATAGTAATGATAATAATAATGATAATACTACTAATAATAAAAATAATGATAATAGTAATGATAATAGTAATGATAATGATAATAATAATGATAATAATGATAATAAAAATAATACAAATAATACAAATAATGATAATACTACTAATACTACTACTAATAATAATAGTAATGCTAATAATAACAGTAATGATAATAATAATAATAATAATAATAATAATAATAATAATAATAATAATAATAATAATGTTCATAATAATAATAATAATAATAATAATAATAATAATAATAATGACAGCAATAATGATAATAGTATTTAATGATAATAATTATACTAATATTAATGATGATGATGATAATGATAATAACAACTACAATGATAATAATGATAATTATGATGAGGATGATGATGATGATGATGATTATAATAATAATAATAATAATAATAATAATAATAATAAAATAATTATAACAATAAAAGTAGCAACAATAATAATTATCATAATTACGACACCGGATGACCGATATGCTAATTAATGGACCGTGAAATAGACGATTTAACAGCTGCTTGACTTAATTGGCATAAAGATAACAGACTTCAATTATATATTTGATAACATCATTATCCTGCGGCTTCATCATCCATTACACTGTTCTTTGTAGTATTATTGTTTTTATTCGTTTTTCATTGTATATTTTTTTTTTTTAATTATTATTATTATTACTTTTGGAGGAATAATGGCAGGTTAGATTGAATTATGGAGGGAGAGAGGAAGAGGGAGAGAGAGGGAAGGGGGGAAAGAGAGAGAGAGAGAGAGAGGGAGAGAGAGAGAGAGAGAGAGAGAGAGAGAGAGAGAGAGAGAGAGAGAGAGAGAGAGAGAGAGAGAGAGAGAGAGAGAGAGAGAGAGAGAGAGAGGACGTGATAAATGGTGGATAGAAAAAAAATAACGCCAAGCACACACAGAGATAATTACTAGAATATATGGAGATGTCAGGACTACAGACATACATAAACGCATACACACACTCTCAAACACACACACACTCATACTCCCATGCTCTTCCCTCCCCACCCACACCCTCCCCACCCACACCCTCCCCACCCACACTCTCCTCAACACACACACATACACCCCCTCCCTCCCATCCCCCCCCCCACACACACACACTTACACGTAACGAAATACCTAACGAAGCCAATACGACTAACCCCCCGACAGGCATAACGCACGTCCTGTGATGAATCAGCTTCGCCAGTTCGGCCGAGAGGTCAAGGAACGAACGCCGGCTTTGCGTGTTGGAGACTCTCTGCGTGAGACCCTGTATTCTAAGGTCTCCCTTCGGCATATACTCACACCATATACCCAAGGCACACGCACATACCCCGGTAGACTACTATAAAAAATATATATATGACGAGGGTGGAGCACGGAGGTCGTCCTGAGATCACGAGAGGTCACACGACACTCGCCTGATTTAGGGGGATACGACATACCCCAAGATACCACATAATGAATGGTCAGTTTTGATATATAGTTGACCTCTCGCGACCTTCCCTGGCTGAGGTGTTGACGGCCGGTTTAAACATAAGGATTAGTCACCGGGCGACGTTGCTGAGGCTACTCCAGGTATGAAGGGGTCTAAGGACTCTCACTGTGGAGCTTAACACTACGTTGGGTAACAGGTTTTGTGTTATAGAAAGACGGGGTATTTATTGAGCTTTTGCACGGGGTTAATTACAGGTTTTGTGTGATAGAAAAAACTGGGGATTGGTTGGGCTTTGGCAAAAGGTTCATTACAGGTTTTGTGTGATAGAAAAACTGGGGATTTGTTGAGTTTTAGCACAAGGTTGATTATAGGTTTTGTGTTATAAAAAGGCTGGGAACTCAGTGGGAATCTTTAAAATAAGGCTGGCTAATAGGTTTTGTCTTATAGAAATGCTGCTAACTCATTTGTAAATTTAGGACAGGTTCGATAACAGTTTTTGTGTTGTAGAAAAAAAAACTGTGAACTCAACAGGTTTATAATAGGTTTTATGTTATAAAACGGACGGGAAGATATTGTAATCCTTACCGTGTTATTACAAAGATTCATCTAGCTGATCAACAGTGTTACTTAACACAATAGGAAAATAGGTGTTGAGATAGAGAAAATCTGGGAACTCATTGTCGAGGTTCACACACCCTTAGTAAGTTGGTTCTGTGTTATAAAAAGACTGGAAATTCAAGAGTAAATCCTAACACAAGATGGATTAAAAGTTGATGTGTTAAATGAGGAAATTCACTGTAATTCTGAACACTGTGCTTGCTAATAGATTGTATTATATGAAGCATGACAACCATAATATTTTGTACATGCTGGATAATAGTTTTTGCGTTATATAAAGGCTTGGGAGAATAAGACACTTGATATTATGTAAGGTAATAAATTTTGTGATAAATGGAGACTTGCTGTACTGTATACTTACTTTTAAAATAAATACGTACTGTACTTTGAATATATTTGAGCTTAACACAACGCTGGGAAATATATTATTTTTAATCATAAACAAAGCCTTTTCATTTGTGTCTAAACATACTCACTTTCAAAACAGACCCAATCTTCTTGCAAAATAACGTTTGCTAAATTCTTCTTCATGAAACTGGTTACGATTCAGGAAGTCCGGTTGAGTATTTAAAAAAAATAGGCATCTGTCAATTCATTCACGGTTATCTATCTATATACATCTATCAATCTAATCAATCTATCCATGACCTTCTTCCTACATACCGCTATCTATCTAAAGCCAGTTGAATATTAAATATATACTATCTATATTATTTACATTGATCTGTCTATTTATTCACTCCTGTCTATCGAGTATATTTACGGTTATCTGTCTAAAGCTCTCTATCTATCTGGACCTGTTAATATCTGCCTTTCTCTGTCAATCTGCTTGTCCCTATCTATTTATCCATGTATCTACTGTTATCTATCTAAGACTTTCTATCTATTCATATGTGTCTATATTTATCTTCCTCTTTTAATCTATCTATGTGCATCTATCTATCTATCTATCTATCTACCTATGTACATCTATCTATCTATCTATCTATATATCTATCTACCTATGTACATCTATCTATCTATCTACCTATGTACATCTATCTATCTATCTATCTATCTATCTATCTACCTATGTACATCTATCTATCTATCTATCTATCTATCTACCTATGTACATCTATCTATCTATCTATCTATCTATCTATCTATCTATTAAAATCTCATCTATTAATTTATCTCTGTCTCCCAATTTATCTCTATCTATCTCCATATACCAATTTATCTCCATCTATATCTATTGGTTGTTTACAGCTATCTATCAAAGGCTATTCATTTACCTAAACTATATCTATTCAAATTTCTTTCTCTATTGATTTATCAATTTAAGTCAATCTATCTATCTGTTTATCTATCCATCTATCCATGGTTGTCTATCTATACCCAATACCTCAAGGAATTTAAAATCCAAAATCGAATGTATGAACGAGTATGTATGTATGTGTATGTATGTATGTATTTATCTGTATAACTATCCATCTATCTATCTATATATCTATCCATACATCTATCTATCTATTTATTCACAGCTATCCGTCCACTATATATATATATATATATATATATATATATATATATATATATATATATACATATATATATATATATATATATATATATATATATATATATATAAAGAGAGAGAGAAAGAGAGAGAGAGAGAGAGAGAGAGAGAGAGAGAGAGAGAGAGAGAGAGAGAGAGAGAGAGAGAGAGAGAGAGAGAGAGAGAGAGAGATGGATAGATGAATAATTAATAAAAGAAGGTAGATAAACCCTTATAAATGATGAAAGACCAAAGGTTCAGTCGACTGTGAAGCGCATTTCCTTCAGATAAGAAATGCACAAGACATAGGAACTGCTCCGTCATATCAACTCAGTCACCAACCATCTCTCCAGACGGCGGATCGGGTAGTTGACCTGCGCACGTCATGGCGGGTCACGAAAGGTCACGAGAGAATATGGCACGGAAGGGCAGACGTAAAGGGTCACGAGGTACATGTTAGGTTGCAGATAAGAGTGAAAAAGGTTGCAAGACAGAGCTCTATGTAAGCTTAAAAAGGAGCTTAGGAGATCGGAGTGTGAGGTCACGGGCTTTCTCTCTCTCTCTCTCTCTCTCTCTCTCTCTCTCTCTCTCTCTCTTTCTTTCTCTCTCTCTCTCTCTCTCTCTCTCTCTCTCTCTCTCTCTCTCTCTCTCTCTCTCTCTCTCTCTCTCTCTCTCTCTCTCTCTCTCTCTCTCTCTCTCTCTCTCTCTCTCTCTCTCTCTCTC
>NC_061861.1:19790447-19800447 GCF_019202785.1 Penaeus chinensis | reverse complement strand
AAGCGAGTAAACAAACAGGAGTAAACAAGCGAGTAAACAAACAGGAGCAAAGAAGCGAGTAAACAAACAGTATTAAACAAGCGAGTAAACAAACAGGAGCAAAGAAGCGAGTAAACAAACAGTATTAAACAAGCGAGTAAACAAACAGGAGTAAACAAGCGAGTAAACAAACAGGAGTCAATAAGCGAGTAAACAAACAGGAGCAAAGAAGCGAGTAAACAAACAGTATTAAACAGGAGTAAACAAACAGGAGTAAACAAGCGAGTAAACAAACAGGAGTAAACAAGCGATTAAACAAACAGGAGCAAAGAAGCGAGTAAACAAACAGTATTAAACAGGAGTAAACAAACAGGAGCAAACAAGCGAGTAAACAAACAGGAGAAAACAAACAGGAGAAAACAAACAGGAGAAAACAAACAGGAGAAAACAAACAGGAGAAAACAAACAGGAGAAAACAAACAGGAGAAAACAAACAGGAGAAAACAAACAGGAGAAAACAAACAGGAGAAAACAAACAGGAGAAAACAAACAGGAGAAAACAAACAGGAGAAAACAAACAGGAGAAAACAAACAGGAGAAAACAAACAGGAGAAAACAAACAGGAGAAAACAAACAGGAGAAAACAAACAGGAGAAAACAAACAGGAGAAAACAAACAGGAGAAAACAAACAGGAGAAAACCAAAAGGAGAAAAATAGCAGAAGTAAACTCGACAGGGGAGCGCGGTGGCCGGCCCGGGTCTGTCACTCGAGCAACATCCCTGGCTAGCTACTGAAGAAGCAGGTTGCAACTCTCAACAGCAATGTGCTCGGGACCAATGCAGGCTGCGGTGAATCATTCGCAAGTTATAGAAGAGTAAAATCTGCAGTTTTTTTCACAGGGAATTTCCTCTCGAAACGTCACGATTCATTTTAAAGAATTCATTTCATATTCCGCGAAATGAGCCAATAAGTGACTATAAATGAGAAATAAAAGATAAATAAAAAATAAACGTACTTAGGTGCGGGGCTCGGAGTCGAATGGCAAACCCTAGAATGGCAACCAAGGACGAGCGTTGCCATTTGAGTGCTTCGGTTGAGTCGAACTGCCATCCGAACGGGTTGAGGCGAACCAAAAGGACACGTAATTCGCACAACAAACAAAGATATAGTGAAACCATTACAATAACAAAAAAAAAAAAAAAAAAACTTTACAATTAGTAAATTGACTCCTTTGGTGATTTAGCGGAGCCATCTATGTGTGACTAAAATCATTGAACTAAAATCCCACGGCGTGTATTTTTGCCACGCCGGTTTTAGATTAGATAAGGAATTATAATATAATTATGCATAATTATCCTTATCATTTTTATCTCATCAACACGAGGGTCACGAAAACACCTGTGCAGTTGCTCACCTGGTGTGTCCTCCAGTGCTGTTCATTGATTTGCAAATGCAATGGGCTTCCTTATTAACGAGTCAGAGCAAATTTATCTCATTAGGAAAAATCACATATTAATTAAGCAATTCACCTAATTCATAATGGCAAACCAGACTAAATTACCTGCAGAGTGTTTGTTAATTCTGCCTGATTGCATATTTAGCTCTGAACTTCGCAATTGCAACCTGTGCTTTATCTTTTTTGCAAACACAAGGGGTGGCGTTTGATTCGCTAATCGGTTCCCTATAATGTGAATCAATAATCTGCAAGATTAATGTGTTTATTGCACTAGGAATATTTAAGCGTGGCGCTATCAATTGCAAGTCATTTGATTAATATACATGCATTTGCAAAGGTGTTTTTTAATCAATGCAGATGAATTTGATATCACAGCTTCTCCTTCTGAATATATTTACATGCTCTCGGAATATCTTAGCTACGCTTAAGAAAATAAACATCAATATATATAACACTTAATCTTTTTCTTTTTTCTTTTCAAATGGAAAAGTAATATTAATGGATGCTAAACCGGTGAGAGAGACGAAAACAGAAATATATTCACTTTTATGATCAACAGAGCAAGATGTTCGTCACTGTACGTCACTATCATCACCATACTATTCAGTAAGAGCATCACCACAGTTTCCTACTTTCTGGGAGATACGCCAGCACCATGAAACACCATCACATAACGCTTGAATAATATTACACTATAGAGCACCATAAAATTCATTGCTAGACATCATTAAGACACTATAACATCACCATATTAGTCTCATCTCAACACCATAACTCACTATACACACATACACAGGGAAGATTTTATATATATATATATATATATATATATATATATATATATATATATACATCTATATATATATATATATATATATTTATATATATACATATATATATATTATATATATATATATATATATATATATGCGTGTGTATGTGTGTGTGTGTGTGTGTGTGTGTGTACATATATATAAAGGAAATCATAGAGGTTATAGATAGGTAAATAGTGAGGAGGGAGGGTAAGAGGAGAGGCAGAGGAAGGGGGGAGAAAGGAAGGAGAAGAAGGGGGGGGGGAGGGGAGAGAGAGGAAGAATGAGGAGACGGAAAGCGAGGAAGAAAGAGAAGGAGGAGAAATGGAAGGCAGAGGAAGAGGAGAGGGAGGAAGAAGGAGAATGACAGAGACGAAGGGGGAGAGAGAGAGGAGGGAGGAAGGGAGGGAGAGGGAGAGGGGGGGATGCCCCACCCTTTCCTCTCTTCCATATATGGTCATCCCTCGCTCTTCCCTGCCACGAGGTGCGCTGTTGCATCCACGGAAATTTCTCATGAACCAAGCATCATATTCATTAAAAAAAAAAAAAAAAAAAAAAAAAAAAAAAAATACCATGTCTTTTTTTATTTTCTTTCCATCCTTTATTCTTATGTTTCTTCAAAGTATCATATCCATTTTTTCAAAAATATAGTTTTTTTTTTTTTTTTTTTTTTTTTTTTTTTTTCCCCTCTCTTTCCCTTATATTTCTTCAAAGCATCATATTCATTAAAAGAAATATAGCATTTTCTAATTTTCTTCTTCTTGTTTTCTCTCTCATTCCTATATTTCTTCAAAGCATCATATTCATTTTAAAACTACCAATCTTCTTTTCCATTTTCCTTTCCTCTTAATATTCTTCTTCTTCAAAGCATCATATCCATAAAACAAAATACCTCTTTTTCTTATTTTCTTTTCCTCTCTTATTCTTAATTTTTTCTGGGATTTCCTTTTTTCTTTTTTCTTTTTACCGAGTCATTATCCATCTTTTGAAGTGATACTCGAAGCATCGGATAAGAAATGAAAATAATCAAATATAAACAATGCAGTTTTTTGGGGTTTTTTTTTAGATAATTATGTATAACGAATAATATGTTTAATAAAAGTGGACAATATAGAATTTGTGATTAATGTATATATTTGATAATTGTGGATAATACAGTATGTTTAATTATATTGTATTATGTAGAAAATGTTTAAAAACAGTGTATAGTAAACAACATTGTGTTATTTTTTGTCTGGTAATGTTCATGGTAAGTACCTGTACATACACAGGTACAGGTATAAAAGCGAACATATGTGTGTATGTGTGTGTGTATGTGTGTTTGTTTGTATATGTTTGTGTGTGTGTGTGTTTCTTTGTGTGTGTGTATGTGCGTTTGTTTGTGTGTGTGTTTGTGTGTGTGTGTGTTTGTGTGTGTGTGTGTGTTTGTGTGTTTGTGTGTGTGTGTGTGTATGTGTGTTTGTGTGTGTGTGTTTGTGTCGTGTGTTTGTGTTTATGTGTGTGTGTGTTTGAGTGTGTTTGCGTTTGAGTGTGTGTGTGTATTTGTATTTCTGTGTGTGTATATGTGTGTGTCTAGGTGAAATGAAACTCAGACACAGGAAGAACACTCAAACGCACACACAGTAAAGCACACACACACACAAAGACACACACACACACACACACACATAAACACAAACACAAACACACACTAAAGCACACAAACACGCACACACACACACACACACACACACACACACACACACACACACCTACCCCCCCCCCCCCCCCCGCCCCACACACACACGACCACCTATACTTACTTCGTTAAACAGCTCCCATGCTATCTCACAATGAGTTATTTATAAAGCATATATTCATAAGCACTGCATAGCGTGAAAGGGTTCGGTTCTATGCTGCTGTGGTAGCATTATGCTGTATTAGGCTATATAAATTGCTCTTTTACGCTAATTACAATATTAAGTTGAATTGGCTTTTTTTTTTCAACGTATTCTGCAAATTTTTTTTTTTTTTTTTTTTTTGGTGGGGGGGGGGGGTAAAAGAGGGAAGTTTGTATCTGTCTGTCTGTCTGTCTGTCTCTGTTTTCTGTCTATTCCTCTGTCTATCTGTTCGTTTGTCGGTATTTTCTCTTTCTTTCTTTCTTTCTTTCTTTGATTGTTTGAATTTTCGTACATTATGCGTATAAATGTGTATAAAGATATATAGATAGATAGATAGACAGAGAATGAGAGAGAGAGAGAGAGTGAGAGAGAGAGTGAGAGAGAGAGTGAGAGAGAGAGTGAGAGAGAGAGAGAGAGAGAGAGAGAGAAAGAGAGAGAGAGAGAGAAAGTGAGAGAGTGAGAGAGAAAGAGAGAGAGAGAGTGAGAGAGAAAGAGAGAGAGAGTAAGAGAGAGAATGTAGATAGATAGCTCGATAGACCAAAATATATATAGGTATATACATACATACATATATATATATATATATATATAGACACACACACACACACACAAACATATTTCTACACATTGCAAAGAACATCCAGCACAGGCCGAGACACAATGCCATGCAAAATCAACCCATGAATCAATGTAAACAAAGTATTCGAAATATATATAGTTCCTCATGACAAATCTGGTTTATAAAAAGTTCAAGAAAGATCATTATTTTTTTTAAATGTTCATAATTCAACGACAAAAAAAAATTCACACAAAAAGACTCTCACACGCACTATCTCTAATAGATAAATAGACAGGAGACTAGCAGGCTTGCACTTGGTCAACTCCTGGAAAGCAATCGCCAGGGAAGCTGTTAAAGATTAATGCAATTGTTATTGCCGATAATTTGGCAAACAAATAACTCATTCCATGTCTGGCAGTTCAAGTCTAAAGACCATCTCAAATCTTTAAAATCAATTAAATAATAATACTTTTTACTCTAATACACCGCAATAAACAAATTGAATCCTATAGCATAAAACTTAAATTCCTTACAGAGAATCAGTGTATATTTAAAATAAAATAACATTTCTCATATTTCACATTGAGCAGGAATGGGCATTACCGAATCCTCTTTGAATCACAAACACAAGGAACATAAAGGATCATGCAAAATATATCAATAAGCAAATCAAACTGAAATTTCCGAAATGCCAAAGTAGTAAAAATCCCAATAAACTTTATATATCGATCAACAAGCCAAAGGAATTTCCACAACAAAAAGCATCTCGTATGATAAAGGCTGTCAACAATGCTCAATTTCACGTGAATCATGCGTCACTTACTTACAAACTCGAGTGCATGATGCAAACAATATCCTTACATACCTCCTACACGAATGTTAATTGCCACAGAGTAAACAGAGGCCATGGCACTTCCAAAATCTCTCTCCTGGCCCGGCGTATGCAACGTCTTGCGCAAAGAGCGTCTGTCACCTGCTCCTGCTCTCACAAATTTCGTAGAATATGTAATGTATACTACATTATATATTCAAGAATGCACATTCTAACTGAACATATATATAAAGAAAGAAAATGTAGTTTATATCACAAGATCCAAGGCTATGAATTTGAATGGTAACATAAATAATTCCTTTTGCACAGCTCAAAACACGTAATGCGAGCCGGAAGGTACACGTTGATAGAGGCGAAAATTGACACATTTATTTTTTCATTTATGTTTTATCATACTTTTTCTTATTCACAATATATATATATATATATATATATATATATATATATGTATATATATGTATGGATATATATATATATGTATGTATATATATATATATATATATATATATATATATATATATATATATATACATATATATATATATACATATTTGTTTCCGTAACACTGCAGTTCGGATGTCTATTTGTTTTCACAAATATATATATATATATATATATATATATATATATATATATATATATATATATATATTTATATATATATATATATAAATTAGTAGAACCAGTGACAGCTTTATTATGTTAAATATATCAGTTTTCCAAAAGGTGCTCAATGGTGGAACCGAGTCGGTGTCAACATGGAATATAGACTTATCACTCAATTATATATGTATAAATGAATGAAATACATATACATATATACGTAAGTATGTGTGTGTGTGTGTGTGTGTGTGTTCCTCCGTTTTTCCACCTCTTTTCTTCTTTTCTTGTCTCTTCTCCTTCTCTGCTTCCCTCATTTTCTTTTATTCTTCTTCTCCCTTCCTCTTCTCTTCTCCGGCATTCCTTTCTCTTCTCTCCTTCTTCCCTTCCTTCCCTTCCTCCCTCACGACCGTGGCACGCGACCTTCCTTCCCTCTTGCCTTCAATCTTCTCTTCGCGCAGACGTTTATCTCTTCCCTCCTTTCCCTCCCTCGTTCCCTCCTTCCCCTCCATTCCCTCCTTTCCCTACCTCCCTTTTCTCTCTGCCCTCCTTTCCGTCCCTCCCTTCCCTTTTTTGCCTCCCTCCCTTCCCACCTTTCCCTCCCTTCCTTCCCTTCCCTTCTTTCCCTCCCTCCCTTCTCTCCCTCCCTTCCCTCCTTTTATTCGTCTCCCTTCTCTTCTCGCCCCTATCTCCTTCTACTTTTCCTTCCTGTTCTCCCTCCACATTCCGTTGCCCCTTCCCTCCCTTTCCTCCCTCCCTTTTACCCATCCCTAACCCTCCTTCCCTCCGTCCCCTTCCCTCCTTCCCTCCCATCTCCTACGCTCCTCCTATGAGCCCGGTCTCGAACTCTCCCATCTCAGTCCCTATTTCATTTCATTCCCTCTTTCCCTCCCTTCCCTCCCTTCCCTCCCTTCCCTACCTTCCCTCCCTTCCCTCCCTTCCCTCCCTTCCCTCCCTTCCCTTCTACCCTTTCCTCCCTCCCTACTCTCCTACCTTCTACGTGTCCCAAGCCTCCTGTTTCCCCACCCGTCGCTCACTTCCATCCCTCCCTCCTTCTTTCCTTTTATTTGTCTCCTTTCCCTCTTTTCATTCGTCTCCTTCTACCCCTCCCTCTCTCTCGCCCTCTCTCTCTCCCTCCCTCTTTCTTCCTCTACCCTTCCCTGTCTCCCTCCCTCCTTCCCTCTCTCCTTCCCTCCCTCACTCCCTCCCTCGCGGCCATGATCTTCCTATGAGGACTTCCTTCTCCCTCTCTTCTTCCTTCGCTCTCTCGTCCTTTCTACTTTCCTGTTCTATCTTCTCATTCCTTCTCCCCCTCCCTTCCTCCCTTCCTCCCTCCCTTCCTTTCCATTCCAACCTTTCCTCCCTCCCTCCTCCCTTCCTCCCTCCCTTTCCTTCTTCCTTTCCTTCCCTCCTTCCCTCCCATCTCCTTCTCTCCTCCTATGAGTCCTCCTATCCCAAACCATACATCACTTCCTTCCTTCTTACTCTTTTTCCTTACTCTTCCCTTCCCTCGCTCCCATCCTTCCCTTCCCTCTATTTTCTTCCTTCAATCCCTTCCCTCCCCTCCTACCCTACCATCCCAAACCCTCCTTTTCCTACCTTCCCTTCCCTACCCTCCCCCTCCCTTCCTCTCGCTTCCCTCCCTTGCCTTCCCTCCCCTTCCCTTCCTTCCTTTTCTTCCCTCCCCCTCGCCTTCCTGCCCTTCCCTCCCCCTCCCTTTCCTTCCTTCCCTCCCTCTCCCCTTCCTTTACTTCCCTCCCTCACCCCTTCCTTTCCTTCCCTTCCCTCCCTTTCCTTCCCTTCCCTCCCTTCCCTCCTCCTTCCTTCCTTCCCTTCCCTCCCTTCCTTCCTTTCCCTCCCTTCCTTCCTTCCCTTCCCTCCCTTCCCTCCTCCCACGAGTCCCTGTCTCGAACCCACACCTCTTGAGGAATTCCCACGACGAGGACGTGAATCGCATGACCTTTGACCTCCGCGCTGTAACCTCTCCTGCGCTCACGACGCGCGGCTGTGGCGAGTGCAGGTTTTGTGGGGGGGTGGAGGGGGGGTGGGGGGGGTTGGTGGAGGGGGTTAGGGAGGGGTGGGGGTAGGGGATGGGGGGTTGTAGGTGGGTTTTAAGGAAGGGGGGAATAGGGGTAGGGGGGTAGGAAGAGTGTGTTTCTGTGTGTGTTTGGGTTTTGTGTGTGTGTGTGTGTGTGTGTGTGTGTGTGTGCAATTATCTACAATGTCATTAATATATTCGGAATATAAGATTCCGAATATTTTAATGATTTCTTTGATCATCTTTATGAATAATAACCATATTCATCTAATACACTCAAGTATTTATTATGAACATCTTTGAAGACGTGAGTACCATTTTTTTTTTTTTTTTTTTTTTTTTTGGGTGAAGATCAAAAGATTTTCCTAATTATTAGTTTTGAGTTCTTTGTTTTGATTCAAAATTCCTTTCTCTTGTATGGGTGACCATAGGATTGTGTATATATATATATATATATATATATATATATATATATATATATATATATATATATGGTATAAGGGATTCGCTCGTGTACACGCACATACAGATATAATTGTATGTATTATATTAATCACATTGTTTTATGTATGTATGTGTGTGTGTGTGTGTGTATGTGTGTATGTGTGTTTGGGGGGGGGGGGGGTTATATCTTTGCTCTTATGCCTACATATGCGTATATATATGTTCATGTCTGAATATATGGGATCGCGCACATGTACTCATACATACACATTAAACACAGGTATGACCCATAAGGATTCGAACCACGCCGTGAAATTCCTCTATGAGTGTCTACCTGTCTGTCTGCCAGTGTGTGTGTGTGTGTGTCGGTCTGTCTCTCCTTCTCTCTCTCTCTCTCTCTCTCTCTCTCTCTCTCTCTCTCTCTCTCTCTCTCTCTCTCTCTCTCTCTCTCTCTCTCTCTCTCTCTCTCTCCTTCTCTCCTTCTCCCTCCTTCTCCCTCCTTCTCCCTCCTTCTCTTTCCTTCTCTCTCTCTCCTTCTCCCTCCTTCTCCCTCCTTCTCTCTCCTTCTCTCTCCTTCTCTCTCTCCCTCCTTCTCCCTCCTTCTCCCTCCTTCTCCCTCCTTCTCCCTCCTTCTCCCTCCTTCTCCCTCCTTCTCCCTCCTTCTCCCTCTCTCTCCCTCCTTCTCCCTCCGCTGCGTATCCGCACCTGTATGCCTCTCCGTCGTTAATTATGCACATCACGTAAATCTGAACCTCTGAGCGCACTGGACTCACACCTCCACCCGACTCTTCTTCTCTCTTCTTCTTCGTCCTCCTCTTCTTTTTCGTCCTCCTCTTCTTCTTCTCTCTTCTTCGTCGTCCTCCTCTTCTTCTTCTTCTTCGTCGTCGTCCTTGTCCTTTTTTTCTTCTTTTTCCTCGTCTTCGTCCTCTTCTTATTCTTCTTCTTACTTCTTCTTTTATTATTATTCATCCTCCGCCTCATCTTCATTCTCCTTGATCTCCTCATCCTTGTCATTAATATTATCATTATTATTATTATTATCATAATTCCTCCTCCCCTTCCTCCTCCTCCTCCTCCTCCTCCTCCTCCTCCTCCTCCTCCTCCTCCTCCTCCTCCTCCTCCTCCTCCTCCTCCACATCCTCCCACGCATCTTCATGGGTACGTACGTGGTTTATAAAAGGGTGGGTGGAGGGAGAGAGGGAGGGAGAGGGAGAAGGAAAGGGAGGGGGTAAGAGGGAGAGGGAGGGGGGAGGGGGAGGGGGAGGTAAAGGGTGGGGAGGTATGAGTGAAGAGGGAGAGGGGGGGAGAGAGGGAGGAGGAGGAGATATGAAGGAAGGGTTGGGGAGAGGGAGAAGGGAGGGAGGGAGAGGGAGGAGGGAGGGAGAAGGAAGGGAGAAGG
>NC_061861.1:19782947-19787947 GCF_019202785.1 Penaeus chinensis | reverse complement strand
TCCTCTTTCGCTCTCTTCTTTCCTCTTTCGCTCTCTTCTTCCCTCTTTCGCTCTCTTCTTTCCTCTTTCGCTCTCTTCTTTCCTCTTTCGCTCTCTTCTTTCCTCTTTCGCTCTCTTCTTCCCTCTTTCGCTCTCTTCTTCCCTCTTTCGCTCTCTTCTTTCCTCTTTCGCTCTCTTCTTCCCTCTTTCGCTCTCTTCTTCTCTCTTTCGCTCTCTTCATCCCTCTTTCGCTCTCTTCTTCCCTCTTTCGCTCTCTTCTTTCCTCTTTCGCTCTCTTCTTCCCTCTTTCGCTCTCTTCTTCTCTCTTTCGCTCTCTTCTTTCCTCTTTCGCTCTCTTCTTCCCTCTTTCGCTCTCTTCTTTCCTCTTTCGCTCTCTTCTTCCCTCTTTCGCTCTCTTCTTCCCTCTTTCGCTCTCTTCTTCTCTCTTTCGCTCTCTTCCTCCCTCTTTCGCTCTCTTCTTCTCTCTTTCGCTCTCTTCATCCCTCTTTCGCTCTCTTCCTCCCTCTTTCGCTCTCTTCCTCCCTCTTTCGCTCTCTTCTTCCCTCTTTCGCTCTCTTCTTTCCTCTTTCGTTCTCTTCTTCCCTCTTTCGCTCTCTTCATCCCTCTTTCGCTCTCTTCTTCCCTCTTTCGCTCTCTTCTTCCCTCTTTCGCTCTCTTCTTCTCTCTTTCGCTCTCTTCATCCCTCTTTCGCTCTCTTCTTCCCTCTTTCGCTCTCTTCTTCCCTCTTTCGTTCTCTTCTTCCCTCTTTCGCTCTCTTCATCCCTCTTTCGCTCTCTTCTTCCCTCTTTCGCTCTCTTCATCCCTCTTTCGCTCTCTTCTTCCCTCTTTCGCTCTCTTCTTCCCTCTTTCGCTCTCTTCATCCCTCTTTCGCTCTCTTCTTCCCTCTTTCGTTCTCTTCTTCCCTCTTTCGCTCTCTTCCTCCCTCTTTCGCTCTCTTCCTCCCTCTTTCGCTCTCTTCTTTCCTCTTTCGTTCTCTTCTTCCCTCTTTCGCTCTCTTCCTCCCTCTTTCGCTCTCTTCCTCCCTCTTTCGCTCTCTTCTTTCCTCTTTCGTTCTCTTCTTCCCTCTTTCGCTCTCTTCCTCCCTCTTTCGCTCTCTTCCTCCCTCTTTCGCTCTCTTCTTTCCTCTTTCGCTCTCTTCTTCCCTCTTTCGCTCTCTTCTTCTCTCTTTCGCTCTCTTCTTCTCTCTTTCGCTCTCTTCCTCCCTCTTTCGCTCTCTTCTTCCCTCTTTCGCTCTCTTCTTTCCTCTTTCGCTCTCTTCTTCTCTCTTTCGCTCTCTTCCTCCCTCTTTCGCTCTCTTCTTCCCTCTTTTGCTCTCTTCTTCCCTCTTTCGCTCTCTTCTTTCCTCTTTCGCTCTCTTCTTCCCTCTTTCGCTCTCTTCTCCTTTCCTTCTTTTTCCTTCTTCTTTCGTCTCTTCCTTCTTCTAACTCCTTCTCTCCTTCTACTCTCTCTCCTATCCCTACTTCTCCCTCTCTCATCACGTCTCTAACACTCTATCTCCTCATTCTTATCTCTTTCGTCTTAATCCTCTCTCTGTCTCTCTTATCTTTTCGCATCTCTCTCACCGTCCTTCTTTCTCCCTGTCATCTCCTTTTTTTTCTTCGTTACTCCTTCTTCTTATCTTTTCGTTCCTCTAACTACTTCCGTTTTTCCTTCTCTCTGTTTCTTCATTTCTCTTCTCTGTCTATTCCTTCCTCCTCTCCTTCTCCTTCCCCCGTCTCTCTTTCTCCTCTCTCTGGCTTTCTTCTTGTTCTTCTCTCTCCCCTTCTCCTCCTTCTTCTCCTTTTCTCCTTCAGCCTATTTCTTCCTTCCTCTCTCTCCCTCCTTCTTCCTATTTCTTCCTTCCTCTCTCTCTCCCTCCTTCTCCCTATTTCTGTCTTCCTCTCTCTCTCTCCCTCCTTCTTCCTATTTCTTCCTTCCTCTCTCTCTCCCTCCTTCTTCCTATTTCTTCCTTCCTCTCTCTCTCCCTCCTTCTCCCTATTTCTTTCTTCCTCTCTCTCTCTCCCTCCTTCTCCCTATTTTTACCTTCCTCTCTTTCCCTCCTTCTTCCTATCTCTTTCCTCCTTTTCTTCTTTTATTAGTTCTCTTCCTCTCTTGTCTTCCTTCCTTATCTTCTTTTTTCACTTCCTTTATCCTGTCCCCTTCCTTACCTTTCTCCTTCCTGTTATTTCCTCTTCCTATTCCCTTTCCCCTTTCTCTTCTTCTTCCCCTTCTTCCCCCTTTGTCTTTCCACTTTTAATTTTTCTTTTATCTTTTCCTTTTCCACTTCCTCCCATATTCTACCCTCTCCTCCCTCTCCTTACTTCCTCTTCACATCTCTTCTTTCCTCCCCATCTCTTTCCCCTCTCTCTCTCTCTCTCTCTCTCTCTCTCTCTCTCTCTCTCTCTCTCTCTCTCTCTCTCTCTCTCTCTCTCTCTCTCTCTCTCTCTCTCTCTCTCTCCACAATTCTCCCCACATCCTTTTTTCCCTTCCTTCCTCCCTATCTCCCTTTTACCTCTCTCCCTCTCCTTCTCTCTCCTCCCTTCTCCTCCCTCCCTCCC
This sequence comes from Penaeus chinensis, assembly GCF_019202785.1. Lineage (NCBI taxonomy): Eukaryota > Metazoa > Arthropoda > Malacostraca > Decapoda > Penaeidae > Penaeus > Penaeus chinensis. The sequence goes on along the minus strand of NC_061861.1, from coordinate 19,785,410 downwards.
TTCGCTTCCTTCCTCTACTATCCTTTCCCTTTATCACCCTTTCCTCTACTTCATCTCCGCCCCCCCTTTCCTTCCTACCCCCCCCCCTCCTTTCCCATCCTTCCCCTCTCTTCTCCCTCATCTTCTCTCTCCACCCTTCCCCCTCCTTTCCCCTCTCCTCCCCTCCCTCCTTCCCCTTCCCCCTACATCCTTTTCGTCCCCCTCCATTCCCTCCCCCTCCATTCCCATCCCCTTCCTTCCCTCTCCTCCCCTCCTCCCTTCCCTTCGTCCCTTCCCCCTCCCTTCCCCCACTCACCCTACTTCCCTTACTTCTCTCTTCCCTTAGTCCTTCCCTTCCCTTCCTCTTCTCTTCCCTTCCCCCTCCCTTCCCTTCCTTTCCTTTTATCTCCCTCCATTCCCCCACACACCCCACTTCCTTTACTTGGCTCTTCCCTTACCCCATCCTCCCTCATTTCCCCCTCCTCTTCCCCCTCCCTTCCTCCTCCCTTCCTCCCTTCCCCCTTCCTTCCTCCTCCCTTCCCCCTTCCTTCCCTTCCCTTCCCCCTCCCTTCCTCCTCCTTTCCCCGTCTCTTCCCCTTCCCTTCCCCCTCCCTTCCTTCCCCCCTTCCCTTCCTCTCTTCCTCCCTTCCGTTCCTTCCTTCCCTTCCCTTCCCTCTCCCTTCCCCCCTCCCTTCCCTCTCCCTTCCTCCCTTCCCTCTTCCTCCTCCCTTCCCCCTTCCTTCCTCCTCCCTTCCCCTTCCCTTCCTTCATCACACTCGCTATGACCCCAAGAGTTTGCATCGTCACGACCCGCCGACATTAGTGGGAGAAGGGAGAGTCTAAAGTATTTTCTTAAATTTTAAGCATGAATGAGAATTGAATGATAATAATGATAATACGAGAGACAAGATTAGATCAGGTAAGATGCAAGGTCATGGTTATGCTCTGTTACGCCAGGTTACATTAGGTTTTGGTAAATAGTGTGGATGGAAGTGAATAGAAGAGATTTAAAGATTCTGTAGAAGTGAATGCTGAAAGATACAAGATTGTACCTTTATTATTCCAGGTAATACCAGGTTAGATCAGGTTTGGTAAATGGTATGAATGGGAAGGGAATACGAGATTATACCAGGTTATACCAGTTTATATAAGGTTGAATGAACAAGATTATACCAGGTTATACTAGGTCTGATAAATATGTATGAATAGATGTTATTATTCCAGGTTATACCAGATTATATCAGGTTTGGTAAATGGTATGAATGGGAAGTGAATACGAGATGCAAGGTTATACCAGGTTATACCACGTTATATAAGGTTTGATGAACAGAAGTGAATGTTCAGAGGTAGAAGATTATACCTTTCTTATTCCAGGTTATATCAGGTTATATCAGGTTTGGTAATCTGTATGGATGGAAAGTGAATAATATGATTTGCAAGATTATAGCAGATTATACCAGGTTTGGTGAATAATATGAATGGAAGTTAATACTGAAAACTACAAAATTATAAAAGATTATACCAATTTATACTAGGTTTATGAGCATCGAGTTTTTGTGCCATAAATGAAAGTAAATACTAAAATACACAAAATTATACCATATTATACCAGGTTTCAAAATAGTGTGAAGTGAATAAGAAAAGATACCAGATTACACCAGATTATATGGAATACGAGATTATTCAAGATTATGCAAGATTTTATAAGACTTTTCAAGATTTATAAGATTTTACAAGACTATTCAAGATTTTACAAGATTATTCATGATTTTACAAGATTTTACAAGTTTATATAAGATTTTACAAAACTCTTTAACATTTTACAAAATTTTACGAGACTATTCAAGATTTTACAAGATTTTACGAGATTTTACGAGATTTTACAAGATTTTACAAGATTTTACGAGATTATTCAAGATTTTACAAGGTTTTACAAAAGTATCCTAGGTTTTCATTGTTACGATTTCATAAAAAAAGAAAAAAAAAAATGAGATTATAAAATAATATTCAGGATTATACAAAAAATATATCAGGTTGTAATTGCTGCAGCTCCGTAAAATATGTGCATGTCAGTGAATGATGCAAGGCTTTGCAACATTATGCAACATTATGCATGTTTTGTGATGAATGACATTTTGCAAGAATCGTTAATGAAAAGGATTAATATAAGATGCGAGATTGTACAAGTTTATTCACGGTTATATCAGATCTGGAATTATCAATATTCATTAGAAATAGGGACGGAAATGAGATATACAAGATGCAGTATTATACACGACTTTGCAAGGTTTGTGAGCATTAACATTTCGCAAAAAGTTAATTGGAAAATAGATAAGTAAAATTATGCAATATGAAACAAGCTCTTTTCAATATTATACAAGTTCTTTGCAATATTATATAAGTTTTTTGCAAATTATAGGAGATTATGCAAGGATATACAAGGTTATAAAAGGTTTGTAATTGTCGACGTTTCGTAAGAAAGGA